>NC_072732.1:97168080-97439874 GCF_026930045.1 Uloborus diversus
CTAAAATTCTTTCTTCCTGAAGAGCATTTTTGACTGTATTATTAAAGAGTATTGCTGTAGAACTCTTTCGTTTCCATCCTTTTTTGATCTTACCCTCTCCAGCGTTAGGATAAGGTCGTGTATGATCTGGAGTAATGCTCAGAGACGTATGTGCGTTTAGCTAAGGCATAGCGCTATCTTCAGTTAGAAACTCTAAATCTGAATTATTGAATGAAGTGGCTACTAAATCTGTTCTAGGACTGGTACGTCCAGCTTTATTACTTTCTTCCTACATGGTTTTCTTCCTACATGGTTGCCCTGATGGGACAAACAGATTCACTCATAGATCCAGGAAGTTGGGAGTCTGACCGATCAGTGATATAACTTGGCATGAAGTTACAGTCCTGAAAAATGTTTGAATTTCTGGGAAACACAACAGTTCTTTTGAAACCATTCATAATATTTATGCGAATTTCTTCTTGTGGTAAAGTTACTACTACCACCGTTGGTACGTCGTAAATCGTCATAGGCTTTCCTGAATTATTTACCATCCAAGAATCACAAGCGGAATTAACATATTTTTTCAATGAACATGAGCCATGTAGACACTTATCAAGAGACAGCAACTTTTGGCAACAATATGGTGGGAAAGAAAGTAGTGTTATTATTATTTTTAGTAGTGTAGTAGTTTCCTTACAAAAATCAAACCCTTCTATTAACGTAGGAGTTGTAAATGTCTAGTAAGAGATTCAGAGGTTTTTCTTTGAACATCTAGTGTTTTTAGCAAAATCTTTTAAGAAATCTGGAAACATTTCAACTGTAATCTACCCACTAGGGAATGCCCCACACATGCAGCATTACATCTTGTGTGGTTTTTCCCGTTGTTGTTTTTCCTCTTGTATTTTCTCATTTCCGGAAAGAAGAGCACGTCTGTTGGCATTTGTTTAAGTATGTCAAAAAGAAATGATAAGCTCAAGAATAATGGAACTAATGCCATTATTTCATTAAATTGACAATTCACAGAATTTAGATTTCAATTGTTTAATGTTTTAACTCTAAAAACTTAACTTGGGGCAAGTATGCGAATTCGCACATTTACCCCGAAAAAAGTTCATCTACTAGCCCCAACTCGCCATATTGAAATCAAGTTACACTGGTTTAAAAATGGTTTCATGAAATAATCCGAATAAGACGTTATTTGTTGCGTAGGAGCATGGGCTTTTCAATATTAATAAGTTTTGGTAAGTTACTCCACTATTATATGTTTTATAAGAAAATAGCTAAGGATGAAAAAAAATTACTTAACACTGCGAGAAAACAACTTTCTCTCGTGTAACACGTTTGGTTTGACAGATTTCACTGAAAATACACTGACAGTAGCAAGGCATCTACGTGGTTACGTGACAGTTCACTCAGAGCTGTCAAACCCAAAACGAGAAAATTATTTAACATTAGCACCCTTATCCCTTCGCATGCCAGCCCCGGTCTCCCCTACATACGCTCAGTTTTTAATTATGTAAGATTAGAACAACAGAGATATGGATTTCTGTTTTAGTGAAAAGTACTGGCTCAACTCAATTCAAGCCCGGAGCTAAAAAGCAAAATATACAGGACCACGAATTTGAAAGCGACTTTTCAAACGTACGAAAATGCCGTTTTGCAATGCTCAGGAGCCCCTTAGCACCTATAGTTGTGCAAGTTGGTACAAATTAGTTTGGAACCCGAGAAAGGGGTGCACTTCAAAGAGTTTTTTTTTTAAATTAGAACTGACAATTATTAATTCTTAAAAAAAAATAATAATAAAAATAATAATAAAAAAAACGCTAACAGTTAACCTGGTCCTTAGTTGTACTAATTCAATTAAAATATCTAGCTTCGCATTGGACTCTACAGAAAAAGGAAATAATACTTCTGAGATTTTGTACTTTTGCGTCAACCTATAGTATAATCAGCTATCCTAATATGCGCTTAATACATCTTTATCTTACAAACGTATTCCTGGAAGGATTATTTAAACCTAATATTATAAGTAGCAAAATAATTAACTTCGAAAATCTGGCTATATTCGGGAAAAATAATTAGTCTTCTGAGCTCATTCTTCAAAACACAAGCAAATACAATATTTCACTTAATCAAGAAAAAGTGCAAAACTTTTAAGCAAAAAGCATCATAAATAAATTACATAATTACTCATATTTTATTTAATTTTTATTCAAAGCATAGTTTTAAAAGAAGTGTTCCAAATTCACAAGCACAATTTAACCTGGAAAACAAAACTAAAAATTAAAGAGAAAAATCAGATATTTTTTTGCAGACGATAAAAATGTTTAGTGCAAGATACATTATATTTATTAATCACAAAATAATTCTATTTGAGGGACCAAGTAGTAAAGCCTCAATTACCTTAAGTATAGAGAGAGTTCTCTTTCGTTTTATTATTTAATGAAAAATTCTTTTACCAAGAGTGCCCTCAACAATTTCTTTCTCAAGATTTGCTCCTTTCATGATGGTAATCAGATATGTTATTTATGACACGGAATTGAATAACCTATGTATAAAAGCTCACAACTACTCAGTGTAACTAAATTAAATCGTAACAACTTCATATAGGCTCTTCTATTAGGTAAAAGACAAATTGACATTCATTTTTATTTATTTTTATGTATTTTTTTAAAGCTTTTCTTGATCGCTTTTCTAATGGCTTTAAATTTTTGTTACGATCTGGGATGGCTTTGGTTCATCAAGAAATTGATTTTGTTAGAATGTGAAAGTATCATTATTGCAATTATTTATCTCTTTAGCTTAATATCTTTATTTCTAAATATTTTTTGAGATTTAGTTAATAAAGCAGAGGACATTTCTTTATTACATGGATTAATGATTATAATATAATCTGAGATAATATATAATTGTTTTGCTTTAATAAATATAAAGTTTTGGTATGTTTAAACACTACTCAAAATTTCTCGTCACGAAATAAAAAAATATTTGATACATCTTACTACTATTATATATGCGAAAGTTTGTCTGTATGGATGTATGGATGGATGTATGGATGTTTGTTACTCTTTCACGCAAAAATTACTGAACGGATTTTTATGAAACTTTACAATAATATAGCTTATGCATCAGAATAACACATAGGGTAGTTTTCATCCCGTTATGGGGGGCAAAACCCCCTTAGGGGGGCAATAAAATACAATTCTCGTATAAATTCTCTAATATAGGGATGAAAAAATACTTGCACATATTTACATTATACGTCCATCGAAAGCTCTGATTTTTCTGCTGAAGATGGCACCTGTTCGAAATTTCTAAGTAGAATAAAAAACGAGTTATGAGCTTTTTAGTTCCATGTTCGAAGGCTTTCCTCAACTCAATACAGTATTTGGTGTATCATCTCAACTCCCTGTCGATAGCGGCAATTGTTGTATTGTTGGCTATCTTTGCTTTTCGTGACTGTTCAAGGCTTTTCTCAAGTCAAATCTTGAAGTAAGATTTTTGCACAAGATTGGCAAATAATATATGATTTGGCTGATCATTCTATTTAAACGGAACTTTAATGTAATTAATGGTTTTTATTATTATTTATGCTGATTTAACACTTACTCATTATCTAATCAATCAGCAGATCGCCAAAATTTTTGCAGAAAGATTTCCGTAGCTGATGCATTTGGCAGTTTTTTTCAACATCGCTGTTTTCGAAGCCGAAAACTACGTCATAATGTTTCTCAGCTTTCACCATGTAAACAAAATAGCGCCAATCAAAGAATCTTTAAAAAACTTCTTTTACTGTGTTAAATAATCCAGCAACTAAATTAGGCAAATCCATAAACAGCACAAAAACTTCCATTAATTTTCCTTTTTGCACAATGTCAAACAATCGCCAAATTTTACTACTTATTTTGGAAACATTTCGGATGAAACTCTTTAGCGCCATTTTATGGTGACCAAAAGTATCTCAGCACCTGGCGATAATATCTCAACGAAAATTAATATCATATCGTTCTACAAAGTAAGGAAAGAAGGGGGGAGCATCATCGAAGGTATCCCAAAAACGATTCAAGCAAATTCGGTAAAATCGCACCAAGAGCCCACAATGATTGAAATTTCCCAAAATAACTAAAGCAAGTATAAGGGTATTACGAGCGCGGCTATATTTTTTTTAAAACTGCGTACTTCAATAGCTATACAAAGAAGGTTTTAGACTCCATATTAAAAAAAAAGTATCAAGATCTTTTTAAACACGAGAAGATTAATTTCATGTTTTGGAAATTTGTATATGCTTAAATATAGTGCTTTCGTTTCTAAATCAATACTAATTTGTTCTTTATACTTATTGCTATTTTAGTTTTATGGGTAAGGAAGAAATTCGATTTTTAATCACTTCAAAAAGATGTGTTTTAAATTCTTTCACTTAAAACAGAAAACAAAAGCAAGTAACGATTTTTTCTCATAATTATTACTGACCCAGGCAACGCCGGGTATTTTTGCTAGTATCTTTATATAAATAATAGCCGATGATCGAGTAACCCACGTGTTTCAACTATGAAACTCGCGCCACGTCATGATAATTTGATAATACGTTTTGGTAATGTTTAACATGCAGCTTTATTGTGACAAGGCTGGACTCGATCCGGTAACTTAACTGTTTTACTGGTAAGACTTTCATTTTAGAAAAACGAAGAAACCAAAACAATCAAAGCTATCTACTGGAGTTTAGGGTTAATCCACTGGTGTTTGGGTTAAAATTTAATTTATCAAAATATCGCCTAACGGGCAATTGCTTCGTTCAAATGTAGAAACAATTTTCACCCGTCATACCATGAAGGGCGACTTTCTAGTCTGTGAATAATGATGTAATTTATGAATGAATTTGCAAGAAAGAAATTTTATATCTGAAGCACAGCTAACTAAATATAGTTTCAAAATTGATAATACGTTCTAATGATTGAAAAAATTCAAAAATAATATATTATCGAGTATTTGACATCATTGGGTATAAGGACGATTTACACAGCTCTAAATTAATCATAGATTTTATTTCTATTAAATGAAAGTAGCTGTCAGGATTTCTTTCATACATATTCAAATTAATATTCTTTTCGCTGCTAATAGAGAAAATACTTTCTTCTTTAATTTGTAATGGTTCAATAATCTGTGCACGTACGGAGTGTCATGGCCGTAGCAAATTTCGTTCTGAATGCATATGTTTCGCCAACGGAACGTATTTCATGTATGTACCTTTTAACGTTTGAAACAGATATTTCAAACCAAAATATTCTTCATATTCCTGAAGGAGAAATATGAATTATTAGGGAGAATATAAGTATAAAATTATCGAACACCTTCTATTAAATTGTAAGGGGTTTCGATAACCTCCAACAGTTAATGCTTTTCTAACAGAAGATTTTAAAACTGAAGCATATATTTTGAATATACAAGTAAACAACAAAAGAGAGATAAACAGTTTGTAAGTTGTAGTTAAAAAAAAAACTCCCCACCCCCTCATTTCAATATTAAATATAAATGGGTGAAGGAAAGGAAAAGCATTTTTATGCAATTCCTTTCCAAAACACCGAATTTCAACCATATAATATTGCAACTATAATAGTTTTTTTCCAAAAGAAACAAAGTAGTTTAATAATTTATTCGCTACATCCATTAACGTTGCTAACCGTTACCAGAAGAAAAGCACAAATGCATTTAAAATTTAGAATCAAAATAGGATTTTACCAGAAACAAAACCGTTTTCACCAATTCCCTTTGCCTGTAAAAATTAAGTATTTACAATTTCCAATTTTATAGTTCATACATTTAATTATGTTACCTAATTAATCGATCAACAAACTTTGAAAAAAAATCCAGGTATTTGAGGCTTTCCACGATTCAAAACATTAATTTCAGGTAAGTTTTTTTTTAAAGCACTTTCTCACCGCGTGCTTGTTTACTTTAAAACTTGATTCTAAGCGAAAAAAAATAATAAAAACATACTTTACTATATCATGACAAAACAAGCTAGTTCAATAGTCAGCAGTCGTCTCGTATGATCTGAAAATGACTTTTCTTTATTTCTGTAAAACAGATAAAGCTTAAATAGGGCACAAATTCGTTTTTTATACTGCTTCCGATCGAAGAGAGGTCGGTACTTCTTATATTCGTTGATAGGAAATATGATAATTTGTTTTCGAATAAGTTACGGCAGAAATTTCAGTGCAAAACACACAGAGGCAAGACATTAATTTTAACTCTTAAAAAATGAGTTTGAAACTATTTCAATCTGGGTTGATCAGGGGTACACCTTTACTAATAATAAAGCTGAAAGTCTGTCTGGATCTTTGTGACGCGCATAGCACCTAGACCGTTCGGACGATTTTCATGAAATTTGGCAAAGTTAGTTTGTAGCATCGGAATGTGCACCTCGACGCGATTTTTCGAAAATTCGATTTTGTTCATTTTCTATTTCAATATTAAGAACATTTTTCCCAGCAAATCATCATAACGTGGAATAGTAAATTACGGAGTTATCGTAACGTGGAACCGTAACATATGGGAGCAAATGAACATAGCCAATTGGCGAGAAATTCATCATCTATTACTTGTAAATATACAGGCGAACCAAATGACCTTTTAATTTTCTACAACAGGCAAAGCCGTGCGGGGTACCACTAGTAATTTCATAAAAAGGCATTTTTTTTATTTTAAGACATCGATTCAAGAGTCACTATCGTGAAGTGTCATACAACTTCATTGTAGTAAGAAGCGGAAAATAGGGCGGAGGTAGGAGAGAAAACAGACGACTACACACTCTAACATTTTCTTTTAGATCTAAATCTGAAATACCTGTACATATACTGCTTGGCGTTTGATAAATATTTTAACTAACAATACTATTACTATTTATTTTTGTTCAAAATTTTAATAATTTAGATATTTAATTAATAATTCATTAGTTCCGAGTTGTTATGCTGATAAAAAATCAGATTTATTTGAGTAATACTTATAAGAACATAAATGTTTAAATTATGTTACCCTGACTATAGTGCGGTTCCCGAAAAAATGGGCTAGATGAAAAGAAAAGCGCCATTTGGCAACGTCGTCGGTCACTGTTTGGCTTAGAGAAGAAAAAAAATGGTGCTAAGCAGAATGTGAGTAGCATTCTTTTTATTATATTTGGCAGAAAATTCTCTGAATTTTCACACTGACAAACCTGGCTATTTGTTTACTTTTGGTCTATCTTTTCTACTAACAGAGTAAAGAAGGAAAGACGCACTATAAACATCAGCTATTTGCAACTTCGAAGTTTGAAAAAGATTGCTGAAAAATATATTTGTTGATTTTATTTAAAAAAACAAATTACAAATTAATTTTACCATTTCATTATTATTTATCAAATTATATGTTGCTTGTTTTCTTTTTAGTGAAAACAAGCACCCCTAAAAACCTTTTCCTGGCCCAAATCTTCTCCTTTTACGTTTTGTTATGAGTTAAACACATTAGAAAGCATGAGATGTTAACATTTAGAATTTCGAATTGAAATGTTTTCAACTCATAAGTCGTAAAATAAAGTCGCTAAATTGCGACCTTATTTTATGACTCACAAAGACGCTTACAAAACGAAATTAATTTAAGAAGTCGTTTTAGTTAATGCCTTCATAAATTCCGCAAAACTGTGTTACAACTTTAGAGTTTGATGCACTGAGCACATCTGCATGTTCTAAAGCTTGTTGCTAAGATTCTGTTAACGGAAGAAATTGTTTGAGGGATCGTTTGTGAAAGAATTTAATTAAATCTTTAGTACATTTGCACCTTGCATCTAGAAAGCATAAAAATGTTAAAAAGTATAAATAACAAACAGAATACGTCGTAAAGTTTATACTGAGTGAAAATATGCTTCATTTAATTAAAATCAACCAAAAGTAATTTTTAGAAAATTATAATTGTATAATTATAATGTTTTTTTTTCGCCATTATCTTCGACAATGTTTGAAATATTTTCAACAATGCGGATATCTTCTGGAAAATAGTTAATTATCCATAAAATAGACTATTTTAAAATTCATGAAACTTAATAAAAATTTACATGTATGTAAAGCCCTTGCAAATCAGCATTACTCAAGCAGGAGTATGAAAATGAAGCCCATTTAGTTTATGTATTTACAGCAATGATGATGGATTAACTAAACAGTGTATTTAATATGTTTCATCTTATTCATTATTTTATTTTTCCATATTTATTTATTTTGTAGACTTCAAAATTTTATGCAACTTTCTCAACCGAAATATTGTGCATAAAATATTGGCACACATTTAAATACATGCAAATTAATAATATTATTAATTACTGTTGATCATTAAAAAATGCATTATCTCAAAAGAAAAAACAACTAGGTGATCATTATTATCCCAGAAGTGATCAAGAAACTCCCAGATCCAGGAGATGATTTCTAAACACAGAAATTTTAAAATATTTTAAATTTTATTTTATTTTTTAATTAAAAGAAAGTTACATATTACTTGCCTCATAAATGATCAAACTGTCACCAAAAGTTAAAACTCTGCTTTGAACAGGATTTTTCACATTATGGAGGTTGGCATTTTTTGATCAAGAATTACCTCGGGTCACTCTAATGTCGCTAATCACAAGATTATGTAAAAACTTTTCAGATCTTGTATTCTCTCTATCAGCGATTCTTAACCAGTGGCCCGGGGGAGCAGCGCCGGTTCGCAGAAAAATTTGACCGGTACTCAGAGATTTGTGCGCTTCCACTTAAAAAAAAAATCTTACTAAAAATTAATAAATATAATAAAATCACATACGAAATTTTTACACGAATTTCGTGATTAATTTTTGGAATTTTCTTGATTTTTCACAAATGATTTTTTACTTAAGCATAATTTCTGCAATACGTTCTTTCTACTGCAATACGTTCTTTCTTCTGCAATACGTCACTGCAATAAGTAACATCTTTAAATTTCAACTTTTTGTGGCTGTTCTTAAACACCAAGTAAAGCTTCATTTATTAGTTTTTTTAATTCAGTAATCGTTACCTTATAAAAAAGAAAATTGTTGCACCGGTTTGTAATGGTCGTCAAGTCGAAGTGTCTTTAGTTTGCAAAAAGAGAGAGGGAGAAATATGGAAAAAAAAGCCACTGAATATTTTTCAATAGCTTTTGCTGGTCCGCAGGTTAAAAAAGATCGAGAAACGCTGGTCTAGATCGAGACTAAAAGAGGTTGAAATATTAATTTTACAACTTAAGTCCGATGTTCCGAGCATTTAAACTTCAAAAGAGCAAATATACAAAACTTTTCGAATCAGAAACACAAAACATGAGTGTGAAGTCCGACTAAAGAATACAAAAAACCATATTAATAATTTAAAAGCAGCCGGGTACATTTTAAAAATTTCCCCACCTTCCTATTTACGTAAGTGATTAAACTTTAAGAGGTATAACGGCTGGCAAAAAGCGCTATGGTATTCCGACGCCAGCTGTTCGAAACATAACAACACCTTTATCTGCAGATTACCTTGCGAGATAGGCTCTGGAGCACCTTAACATCATTATCACTGATTTTAAAATTTACTTGCAACTGACTCCCCACACTACCCTCACTCTTTTATCTCATTATAGGGCCATGTGGTCAGTGTCAGGACTCTTCAGTTTCAATTTAATCTGGTTTGATGTAGAAACTGATATGAAGAGGACGTATTACATAATTGGGATGGGAGCATTTTCTGTTAATAAATTTAATGCATATGTTTTTTGAACAATAATGTATTTTGTCAAGTATTATTGTGTTATGAATCATTGTTTCTATTGCTTTCGGATAGACGTGCGATGATTAAGAAAAGACATTGTTTTTACGAAAAATGCATGATGTTTTCCATAATAAATTTGGAATCACTCATCCATTATATTATAATATTCTACTCAATATAATGTATTTATTCTTTTTGAGAATTGTCATACTTATGTTAAAATTATTTCCCATACATTACATCTCGTTGTAACATTGTATTAAAACATTATATTAGAGAAAAAGGCATGATATTTTTCAAAAAAAAAAAAAAAAAAATGAAGTCACTCGTCAATTATGTTGTAATATTCTACGCAATATAAATAAACTACAAAAATACTTCGATGCTATGAAGTAAAAATAATGAGTTTTAACGCACTTAGAAATTTTTTTTCAAAACTGTCATACTTATATTAAAATGATTTCCCTTCCATTACATTTCTCACATGGTTCAATATTACTCTGTACTGGAGTAACTGTATTCAACTGCATCTGGTACTGGCTTTTAAATTACTAGATGGAAAATTCAAAAGTTCATGACGGAAAATTAAATAAAGAATCATATATTAAAGAAAGCCTTAAAAGCCATCTGAGGTATACAATTAATGACTAAAATACAAAATTCTTGCCCGTTTCTTATAAGCCTA
Organism: Uloborus diversus; assembly: GCF_026930045.1. Lineage (NCBI taxonomy): Eukaryota > Metazoa > Arthropoda > Arachnida > Araneae > Uloboridae > Uloborus > Uloborus diversus. The sequence goes on from NC_072732.1 coordinate 97,178,506, forward strand.
AGGAATTGAATATATATATACTTGTACATTGCTTAAACTTAAAATATAAAATCTCAACGGTGCAAGTGAAAGATTAAAAGTTATGTTGCGTTAAACCATGAAACTTTAAATGTTACAAAACAAATTCTAAAACAGGCGAATAGGACAGCAGTCTAGTACTAAGTAAGAAATACAGGGCGACGCTTACACACAGATGCGAAATTGGGTTTTGAATTAAAAAAAAAAGTTCTTACAATTTGCGAAGAGAAAGTGCTTACAGTTGGCGAATCAAATATTTCATTCGAAGATGTGCACTTAAATAGCTGTTAGGGAACATCTCAGTAAGAATGGTTGGAAAAATTGTTGAGTTGCAACTGCTCCATCCGTAATTAATTGTTCAAATCAAAAGATATTTTATATACAAGTTTTTCATCAAAAGCTTTTTCCTACAAAGTTTGTTTGAAGCAAATTCGCCTCACAGTTCGGAATTGCCTTGAATTTCCCCGTAGGCGCTAATGTTAAGTTTTTTTGAACTGTTCAAAATTGAACAAAAATAGTTCAAATCAAAAAGTGAAATATGGGAATGAGGTGTCCTCGCCGAGATCTTTCGAACAAAAAAAAGTTTGTTCGAATCGGACTATTCATTCAAAAGTTATTAGGGGGGGGGGACAGACAGACCGACAGATCGACAGACCGACAGACATTTTTCCCCATCTCAATACCCTACTTTCCAATTTTTAATTTTTCAATATTTATTTAATTATTTTATTTATTTTTGACTTTTTTCTTCTTTTTCTGACTTTTACTGGGAAAGTAGGCTAAAAACGCACTAAAAGCAAGGAAGTTTTCATTTCCGGGGGGGGGGGGGGGCTCTAGCCCCCTTGCCCCCCTATATGGGCGCCCTTGACTGCAACTGTTGATGATATTAGAGCTGTATTTTGTAATATCTGCTGGAAAAGAAATTTTAAAACATTTTTGCAAAGAAAAAAGCACTAAAAGCAAGGAAGTTCTCATTTCCAAGGGGGGCTCGAGCCCTCCCTTGCCCCTTATATGGGCGCCCTTGATTATGACCCTATTTCACAAACTCAGCAGAGTTTCAATCTAGTTAAATAAAGTTCGGGTTTTAATACTTTTTTTTTATTTTGTGTTGTAATCTTTTTCAGCTTTGGAACTAAAGCGAACAAAACTAAATATTCAATAAAATAAATTATACTAATTTTTACACAATGTTATTAAGAAATAAACTATTTATCCATAAAAGTATTTCACTGTTGTAAAAAAAAAAGTGCAACTTTTATGCAATGGTAGTAGTCATTAATATATGGCCCGTCCCTTTAGGGCAGTGGTTCCCAACCTGGGGACAATTACCCCAAAGGGGTAAAATTGGATTTTATAAGGGGTAAAATAATAACCGGGATGGATTCATTGTTCTGTCACAAATGAAATTTTAAATATCATGTGTATCAAATCTACCTAATCGATAATAATTACTGATTGATACAAAAAGATAATAAATTTGGTCGAAACACTAACTTTGAAACGAACTTGATTCTGTAATAAGTTACTAAAAAACTGGTGTTTTCTTTATTTGAATGATTAAAATTATTAAAAGTGTTATTTATTTTTGTAATTTAAGTGGAAAAACGCAATAGCTAATTAAGTTTTGTAATAAAAGGTTTGAGGGGCAGTTGATAATATATTACCCCCTTTATGGATAATAACCTTAAAAAGGTTGGGAGTCACTGCTTTAGGGGGGAAAAAAACATTTTTTTCTCAGATAATGAAATTGTTATCAACAGTTGACAAAGAAATTTTAATAGTTTATTTTTCTCATATGAGTTTTAACAAACTGTAAGCATTTCAAGGAACAATGATAGAATTTGGAAATGGATATTTTGGAATTTTTAACAATAAGAATCTTTTTATTCTTTAAAAGTCATTTTTTTCCCCGCTTTGTTTTCTGAGGAGATTGCCCTTTAAAGTATTTTTCAGGAAACTATTTAGTTTCTTTCCAATTTATAAATGTAACAATTTATGAAAAGTGATATTGAAAGAAATCGGGTAAGCTATTGTTTTATTTCATGTAGGGGAAAAAAATTGAAACCACTAGTTTGCTACTGACCTAAGAATTAATTTAATTGAACTGGACTTAAAAGTTTTTTTCTTTTTACCAACGAATATTAATACAAAAAGAAAAAAGTTTTATCGACGTCAGTTTCGTTTAGAGTTAGTCATGTTTATTATGAACTTAATAATTAATTTTCAGGAGTTATTCCGAGTTATCTTTAACACTTTTGTAAAACTCTCTTTTGAAGTTAGTATATGGGGCTGCAGTTAAAAGTTGCGATGAATCATGAAGATTAAAAAAAATATGATAATCTTAAGCAAATATAAAAAAAGAAATTTAAAAAAAAAACAGATTTTTCCCCCCTTTACTTATCTGAAATAGTTTTTGTTAGAATTTTTTTTTCCAAATTACGTGCTTTTTCTTTTTTCCCCCCATAAAATCTCACTAAATCAATACGAAAATTTAGTAAAGTTTTTAATCACTTTGTTCTCTTATTATAAAAATTTATTTCACTTTGAAGGAAGTTAATCTTATATAATTAAAAACTGATCGTATGTATCTATGTATGTACCTATGTGTCTATGTAGTCAGCTATGTATCTATGTCCAAGTTTCTTCTCCCGAACGACAGTGAACTGACCATCGAACCAGGCATCTATAGATTCGTAATCTTCCCGTCTTCATCTTTGGCTATTTAACATATCCCTCCAATAATAATTAGCGGATATATCAATTAAAAACTATTAATTAGGGCACTTAGATTTCGACATAAAATCCCTATTTTTCGAAGGCTTTAATCCATTTAAATTATTATTCAGTGTTTCAACTCAACTTTCCGTAACAATGCTTTTATTAAAATCCGTAGCCTGAAGAAAATCATTGAGAAGAAAGATTTGTTGCCATTTTGTTTTCTCGAATTAGAGCAAATCAAATTATGTATTTTGTTTTCAGGCTTTTCCTGTAATTGGTGGATTTAAAATGTTTACTTTTTGGTTATTTCTCCGCAATCTGCCGCAAAATTTTACTGATTTTTTTTTTTTGGTTCAAAACTGAGTGTTGAACTCACGTCACTTGACATAACTTTTATTTTTGAGGTGGACCGTGAAAAAGTCAGGCGACGCAGCTACTATATTATAAATTTTGTTATAATGGTAACTCCTCAAACACAAATACTGGTAATTTATCTAAATTTCTGTTTTAAAATTTTACACTGTTCTTTAATATAAAACAGTCATCTCTTTTTTTCTTTCTTGAGACTGTTTAAGTGGAAATTGTTGGGATCTAGATTTTGTTTCTCTTACGTAAAGAAGGGAAAAATAGTTTTAAAACTAATTTTAGAAGAAAAAAGGAACTTTTCATTTTCAGAAATGCAGAAAAAAAAGGGAAAATAGTTTTCAATCTAATTTTTGGAGAAAAAGAAACTTTTCATATTCAGAAAAGCAGTTTCGATGATTTCTTAAAAACAACTTAGAACCAAAAATATAAATAAATAAATAAATAAATAAATAATAGTAATAATAAGACGCACGTAGTTAAATATCAATGTATCCAATGTGTCGGCAACAAATTAAACAATTAAATGTTAAAAGTACTACAGCGGCATTTTCACTACATTTATACGTCGTTAAAGGCTGTCTAAAAATAATACATGACCGTTTTTTTTTTCTTTTTTTTTTTTCTCGTGGGATTTCCATACAAATCTGTTACGGAGCGAATAAAATTTCGAAAGTGAAATTATTTCTGTGAAATTACAAAGTACGTAGTTGAATAACCAGGAAACCGAAAATACTTAAGCACAGAATCAGTTAAATTACATGAAATTTAAGCAAGAAAGAAATTAGAGCATTCAAAAAATAATTTAATTTTTTAAAATGTTAGTAATTTTTCAAAGTTTCCGTTTTGTTTACTTCTCCGTTTGTGAGGGATCTGTTTTCGCAGGCAATTGATTTTCTGAAATGCCACTTTTTCCATTCGCAAAGTTTACAAATCTCAGTTTTAGGACCCCTCCTCTTCCTCCAAGGCCCTAAACGAACAGAAGGTTTGCTCGAAGTGACAGTTGATTTTTGAATAGGCAACAATTATATAGCACATTCCACCCATGGATTTCACTAAAAATATCCTCTCAGTTTTTTACCCTTTCAGTTCCATTCTTTGAGCCACAAAATCTCCAATAAACTACAAAGTAACTCAAAAAAATGTAAAACGATTTTGTAGTTGCGCATGAGTACCAAGTTTTGTTCGATTCCATGCATTAAGTTTTAAGTTCGAGTTACCACGAAATATCGTTTGCAAAATATACACAGACAGACATGGATAGATTCGTTTCAAAATGGAACCAATACAACTTCAAACGTGTACATCCGTTGAAATTCCCCCTTAAAAAAAAACAATTCCAATACTTTTTATATATATCGGATGTAGAAAAAAGTGACAAAAGTCAATTTTATGGACATTTTTTTTCAGAGAAATTTCATCCACTGATTTTGAGGCTTAATGTATTTTTAGCCGTTTTTTGAGTTGAAAGCTGTGAAAAAGATTTTCTAACACAAAAGTTATACTTTCTAAAATTCTCAAACAAATGCAGACTTTCAACTCAGTAGTTTGTAAGTTCAGATAATGCCAGGAAATAACTACACGGTGCGTGCGGAAATTTGTTCTAAATGCACATTTAGACCTTCGTATAAAAATATAGCAGTCTAAACTACGAAGAACTATGGACAAAGCCAAATTCATATTTCATGTTTTTCGCTGCGGTTTCCCCCTCTCGTGGGTAATGTTTATATTCTGGTCAGTTTTTGTTGCAGTCACAGCAACAAAAGTTGCTACTTTAGCATTGAAAAGTGGCGGAGTTGATGCTGGAGATTGTAAATAGCGAGTGCATAGGTTTGAAATGCATTTTAAAATTTCCAGATTTTTCTTTGAGTAAATCAGTTTTCTACTTTTCAAAGCAATTTCGTATGACATTTCTTCTCAGAAATGTATATAAATGTCTAAATCAGTGGTGTTTTACCTTTTTCTACCCGAGGGCAGCATTTCATATTAAAATAATTTTCGCGGGTTAGAATACATATGACGTTTCGAAATATTAAAATTATTCTAAATAATAAGGAAAATTGTGGAAAAGGAAGAAAAATTTAAAACCAATAGTTGTTGAACTCAATTAGTTTGATGCTTCTTTTATTGAATGCATCTGTTTTTCGGATGTTAATTTCTGAATATTTGGGTCCAATCTTGTAGTATTCTTATAGATCGTGCTTTTTTGGTTTGTAACATTAAACAAAACAACGGGGCACACGGACCAGTTTCGCGGGCCAGATGTGACTCGCAGGCCGTAGATTCAGCACAACTAGTATAAATAAAACGAACTGTATGATTGATTATTTCTGAAAAACAAGAAATGAATGACTGCCAAGTATGATTGAGTACCTACTGTGTTAAAAACTGCAATGCAAACCGAAAACGCTTTCAGGCATTTTTTTGAAGTAAAACAAAGTCTTAAGATGCATTTTCAAAGTTGCGGAAAGATTAGATCAGAATTTCAATTTACAAAATACACTGTATCACTAGCACAGCTAGTAGTTACTTTCGGAGGGGGAAAGAGTTCGGTCATAGCATTCTTACATGAACATACATTTCCGTATTAGGATTGTACAAGTACATTAGAAACAAGAGCTGAATTTTACTAATTCTCATACATTTAATCGTTTCACAAGGAGAAAATGCAAAACATGCGAAGATTCATCAAAATCTGATATCTGTGCGTCTGTCACGTTGTTGTAACGTTTGTAATTTGTGTAATTTGTAGGTTACTGCAATTAAGGAAGTGCTGGATGGTAAAATATAATGATGATGATGATAATAATAATAATTATATTTATGAAATAAATTCAAAAAATAAATCTCCATGTATAGAAATGGTTTTATATGTGCAAATGTGTTAAGCCGGTTACTTTGTTCTTTTCCTTCAGCAAAAAGACCATTGTTAAAAGCGTTTGATATGTGAAAAACAAATTCAAAGATTTTCTTTTGTAATAGTTTGCTCGAACTTTTCCATGCATTTACCAAAGAAAAAGCTTTTTCAGTTTTGTATTGATGGCAGCAAATATAGGGAAACAATACACTGTTTGCGTTACTGTTGCCATCAGAAACATTGAAGTATCTCTTAAAGAGCTCTGTAGTATTTATCTAAAGACTGCAGCCAGAAGAAGACTAATAACTTCGAAACAGATGAGTGAGATGATGCTTACTTGTTCACTTACTCTTTGTTGGTTTTTAACCACGTTTCATGAAATGAAACGAAAGAAGGTAATAGCCCCAGCCCATTTCTTTTATTACGGATCACTGGCCATTCAAACCGCAATAAATTACAGCAAACGAAGAAAAAAAGAATATCAAAAAAAAAAAAAAAAAGAAGCCTAAAATGAAGAGGAACGATTTCATTTTAAACCCAGACCTTAAGAGTTATTTATTCATTAGAAATGCATATGCATGTTTATTCATTGTTTTCTAGAAAACTTTTACTGCAGATTGAATACAGAAGTAAAATTAATTAAAATATGGCGGACATTTGCACATTCCAACAAATCTTACTCCATTTAACAAATATATTTACAATATGAAAGTTAAATTATCTCTTTCTCAATCTTGTCGGCTTAAGTTTCATTCATTTTTGCATATTCTGTCACTGCTAATTCAACAATTCAATTAGCATAATATGAATTTTTAAAGCGACTAATTAAAAGCGTAAAAAAGAAAAACTAACAGAATAAAATTGTTTTACATGGAGTAGCTACTTCAAATGCATTCGGCATTAATTAAGATAGGATGATATGAGTGCTTGTGAAAGAGGTCCAAAGGAATAGGACTATTTTAGAGCAGTTTAATCATTGGAGGATACATAATATCAGTTCACTAAACTTAATTCTAAATTAAAAACGTTCATAAAGTTTTTTTTTCTTGTTTCAGATTTATTTTTAGATGTGGCTACGAACGAAAGAATAAAATTCTATTTTTGATTATAATCAGTAGTTTATTATTTCATTTGTGAGGCATAAAGTTTATCATAAAATAAACATTTGCGTCAGAAAAATATTGAGCTGAATGTTGGAGAAAAAAGTTAGTTTTTTTTTTTTTTTCAATACCAGCATTTTAAGCATTAATGTCCAGTTCATAAGATGTCTAAAAATAGACTAAATTTGGCTTCCAAAACAACAAACTTTCGACTTGTTGTGGCGGAAAAAAAATCATTTTTAAGTTCAAAGCAATACTTTCCAATTTAAACTACATATTTTACGGTGGTTTGGGAAAAAAGGGAACAAAACCATACATGTGGATCAAACTACTCCCCTGCCCCAAAGTAACCCTCGGCTGTAGTTAGCAAAAGGATTTTGCCGCCCCCTCGCCCCATGGGGCAAAATACTCAACTTGGAAAGGTTGACAAGAAAATAACCATTATAAAATAACTATGTGCATCAACAGTGACGGATTTACAGGTTTGGCGCCCGATTTTTGGGGGTCTCTTTGTTTATCATAGAACAACGTAAAGCAGTTATCATATACATTTTCGTATCCTCTTCGGGGACCCTATGGTAATGGGGAGCTCCTCGCAATTGCGACATTTGAGACATTTTAAATCCGTCCCTGTACATCAACGCTGACTAATCCTTATCTTAGGAATATTTCTAATGTAGGTATTTTGCATAATTCTACATTATCCCTGTCTTAAGGGCGTAGTTTACTGCTTTTTCTTTAAACTTTTACCTTTATTTTTGAGTTGGACAGCACCATTGCTTGCGGACTCTCGCTCGTGGGTTAAATTAATGTTACCAACCAGCTTGCTAGTAATCTCAGCTATAATGAGAAAACATCTACGTCCAGCTCGGTTATTGAGTATCTCAGACTGATGATTCCATACCAAGAACGAGACTGCAGTCTCTGGATGTCACAACCAGAAGGTCGGTATTTTGCTTGATCTGTAAATGTCTTAATTTTTCTTTAAAGCTTGAGGGTGCAGTTTTGGGCTATTTTTCTTTAGGCATATTTGACTATTGGAAGACCGGTTCAACCACGCATTTGTTGTTGCATAAATATCTTATATATTTTTTCTATAGCCTGTTTTTCTGACGGTCCGCAAGATCATCCTTATTCTTTTATAAAATTCCATGATTTAGCCCTCATTTTAAAGCTCATTGTTCCGGCTAATGACGGAAAATAAACTCGCAATCTAAAAATGTTCCGCTGCTCTTAAATTTAAAAATTAAAATCATCTGAGAGAGCGTTCACCGACCTCGACTTGTCGACCGGTGACTAACCACAGCGTTCTATGGTCTACCGGTCATTAGTTTTATATAACAGATGTGACAGGTTGTATATAACAGATAAGTTTACATTATCTGTTATATACAACCTTAAAAAAATTGCGAAATGTAATTTTTAAGTATACAAAGACATATTTTTAGTAAACTGCCACTGATTGAACAAGTATGTTTGTAAAAATCTCATATTAAGGATACTTGATCCCTTTGGTTTCAGGCACACACGATCACAGGGATTAAATATCCCTATAACAATATAAGCACAATGAAAACAATATAACTGCAGTTTACTTAGTTGACTTAAATTTTAAACACTTAAAACCATGTTAACATAGTAAAATTTATCATAATATAAGTGAAAGATATAAACAATCACTGCAGTTAATCTGCTAAATAATTAAAATATCAGTTCGCACTTGTAACCAAATTCAGTGTTTTTATTTACACACATAACACCTCAAACATAAACATAAACTAACTCTATAGATTAATTATGTTCTTATCAGCCAGCTTGAACAATTTGAAATTGATTGTCCTTGTTTGAATTTAAAAAAAAAAAAGATTTTGCTATAGTTAGATTTACGACGAAAAAGAGAGTTGCCCATTATGAAAATTAAACAAAATGAAAAGTTGGATTTCCAGAGCTTGAATTTGGTTATTTAAAACGAAAAACTAATATGCTTAATCAATCTATTTTTCCTAAAACAAATTAACAAAAGTGTAGCAGATGAGAATGAATGTGTTGAGATGCCACATTCAGTTAGGTTGAACGGAACTTAAAGGACTACAACAGCTAAAATGTTTGCATTTGAGTTTTCAGGTTTTGAAAACATATGCTGGACTTTCTTTTCTTTTCATATGTATACAGATACTTACACTTTTCTTCTTTAAAAAAAAAGAATTCAATTGAAAAACTCCTAATGTTTTATTATGGCAAGACAAGAAGCAAACAAGTTGATTTTTGTAGTTACCATCGTAATTTTGTGTTTAGTTGTTATAAGTTTAACTTCATTACACTACTTTTAAAAGAATTAATAGTTTTATTTTGAAAATATATTGTTCACAACTGTATTGGAGAATAACTATCTGATCAAAAGCATTTAAGTTCATCAAAGTTGTGTACATTTTTCTACAAATTTCCTAGTTGAATTTAAAACAATGTTATTTTTGTGTTCACATTATTATCATCTAAGCAAAAAAAAATAGAAATATTGTTATATTTTTTTAGAAACATTATGTAGAAAACTAAAATTAAATATGATAAAATGACCAAGTCTACGTATTTTCTCAGTGGGATCAAGTATCCCTTGATGTGGGGATACATGATCCCGTTTTAAAAATATTGCAAAAAAAATTTTTACCAAAACTATCTATTTAGTTTCAAATGAGAAAAATACTGCCTGATAGAGCAAACAATTGCGATTGTTCATGTATTTTTGATTTTTTTTAAACTGATAATTTGCATCAGAGAAAAAAAAATTAAAACTAAATGGCGATCAAGTCTCCCCAGTTTCCCCTACAGGCCGGCGCATCAGCTTAAGTCTAGCGATTTTGGATTGGATTTTTCACTGTTGCGCTGCTAGGGTTATCACAGCAAAGTTTTGGGTTTCACCAAAGTTCTCGAAAATAATATTTTATTTAATAAACAATTCACTTGTGTGCCGCTAATAATCGATCGCTGTGAACAATCACCAAAGGCGATAACTTGCCAGAAAAGGCAACCACTCAAACACAAACTCTGATCCAAAATGGCTGATCTTAAACTGATGCGTCGACTCGTACTGTCCAACCACAGATTGCATGGAATTTTCAAACGTCCAGATAAGACGAATCTATGTGAATAAGGGGGAAAAGTAAAAATTTGATGCGCGTATTCCGCTCATTTGAATGAGACTCTTCTTCTGCAAAAGCTGACATCGGTAAAAAATAATAGATTTGTCCATTTCCGGCTGTAAAACGGATGTTTGTTTTTCCATACAATCCGTGGTCAAACAGTATATATAGGGTAGCAACCGACCGGTAGCTACCGGTCGAGGTCTGCGAAAGTAACCTAAGAAGAGGTCCTACATACTCCCTTTTTGGATTGTCAGAAGAGAGAGCCATGTAGCTAAGTCGGTAAAGAATTCAGCTTTCAACCGGATGGTCCCGGGAGGTGGGAGGGGAGGGGGGCGAGATTTTTAAGTATGCATTTTGCCTATAGAATTTTAGGGGTTAAAACTAATGCAGCGGGAATGCTATTCACTTTTTCGACTCCTTGATGCAGCATTCATTTAAGCATACTGAACTATGACAGATTATGCATTTTAAAACCATTATCTCTATGTAGTTCTTGAGTTATAGAGTTCGGAAATTTTCTATGCAGCGAATAATTTAATTTTTACATAGAGTGTTTTAACATGATATTTTTACAGCAATTTTGAGCGCGAATGCTTTACACGTGTCAGCTAGTTGTATTGTACAGGTCGAAAATTAGTACTTTTCTTTTAACTCTCGACGTTAACTTTCTACGTATTTTTTTCAAACGTTTAAAATTTTGTATCCGCTTGAAATTTTAGTTGCATATAAAATAAAACCGAGTTATTTCTCACTTTTTTGGTCTTCGTGAAACCCACATAAGTTCCACTTAGACGGAGTTACAACCGTAAAATATTATGAAGTATGTATGCAGTGGGATAGCAGTTTTGGTTTTATTAAATTAGTTTATTTGATTTTGAGGTTAACATTTCTCTCAACACGTTTCATCCGAGCAGAGATGAAGGAAAAATAAAATCTGGTCTCAAAAATTTCCAAGTAAATCATTGACATCCCCCCCCCCTCTTTAGCATTCATCAAGTTTGTTTTTCTTTTTTCATTCTTTCCTTCTTGCTTTTAAATTTTTTTTCCAGTAATAGATGCCCGAAAAAAGTTCCTTTCATTGACATGAAACTTTTTTAAGTGTGCACAGTGCACAGTTGTGACACAGAAAGTTTTTGTGACAAAACTCTAAAATTGAAAACTTACTTCATAGTAGCACTCTACTTGCGCAACAGTAAATAATTTTACTTTTTAATGCTAACAATCGTAATTTTCTGGGTTTTTTTTTGCCAGAAATCCATACGTTGAGTACTGGGTACTTAAAGGGTGGAAGCAACACCTATAGGTATTTGCGGTATGTTTTGGAAAAGTAACAAAAGGTGATCGTGTACAGAAAACATTATAACTTCTTTTTGGCATTACTTCTTTTTCAAAAACAGTTGATTATACAAAAATCAACAGTACGACACTTATTTATGACTGGAAAACCTTAGCGTTACAGGAGTCATAAAGTTAGAAACCAGTTATTTTCTTATTGTTCATATCATTCTCGTTCAAAAAGAACACTCATTTACTTCAAAAGTATCAGACTAATTACATTTACGATAACTAAGTGTGGTTGCAACTAGGGATGCACCGATTAATCGGCAGGCCAAATTTTGCCGATTAATTGACGGGTAAAATATTTTTCAAACTTTTTTTTTTTTTTGCCTTTAACAAGAAACCAAGATGAATACATTTATAAACAACAAATAAACGTAAGTTGCTGCAAACATTTTTAAAGCTGCAGTATGAAAGTGTACAGAGTAAAAACAAATAGTTAAGAAAGTGCGTAAAACGGAATGAAGTATTAAAGAATAATTCTCACAGTTAAAACTCACATGACGCCACAAAGAGTAATTAAATTGCAGGAAATTTAAATTGGAATGCAAAAACTATTTATCTCCCCTTTTGCCCCCCTCCGCTCCCCAACAATACACTTTTCATATCACCTGCCTTGCAATGCTAATGTCATTTCTATTTATGTTTCGAAGGACAGAAATGTAACAAAAATAAACAAATGTGTACATGATCCCGATTGAACCTCCCCTTAACTTACCCCCCCCCCCCAATCTTTTGTTTCATTTTTTTATTAGCTTACTACCCGGCGTTGCCCGGGTGCTTTTCAATGCAACATATATTTTAGGTAATTAGATGGATGAATTATATCTAAATGAGAGTAAAAATTGCACCCATACCACTTTCTAGGCTGAAATCCTCAAAAGACTGTAAATAGCACAGAAAATCGAGCATTTGCAGAAAAAATAGCATCAATTCAAAACAAAAAAGCATGTTGTCGGGGTTTTGTTGTGTCCACTGGCATGTTGTCTGCGGTTGAATCAGACGGGCGGGTACATCCAATATCTTAATGCTAAGACAAATGCTTGTCTTTTGCACATCTTGTGGGACAACCTTTTACGTGATGCTTCGAATACGAAAAGCATTGTGCTGCCTTAGAAGTTTTTGTTTACCCCAAGACATCAAAGCATGCTATAGTACTCTTCAAATCCATTTTATTCGGGGGAAAAATCATGAAATATCTTCCTAGAAAGAGTCGTGAGTAAAATTCAATGGCTTTTATCATGCACAAATATATACAAATCATGCTCATTGGACACCATTACAATATTTTCAAATTAATTGAAAATCATCCTCAATGGCTTAAAAGCCAAACAGATAGTCTACCGTAGAGAAAATAAAGAATTCAGTCATTGTTATTAATGGACGTTAACATTCGTTTTACAGAATTTCTGACGATGTTTTTTCGATCAAGGTATCACGTGTTAGGTAGACTCATTTTATAAATTTATTGTAAGTGTTCAAGTATACAAGTACATTCTGTAGAGAACGCTCACTTAGTATAAATAACTTTATAAAATTTGTCTGCTTGCCCTTTCCATAGCGATTTAGTGGCATGCCATGGAGTAAAATTGATAAGTGTAACTTGCATAAAAAGATGTACACCAGCTACTTTTTATTTTCTTATATTTATGCCAAATTTCTATTTTCGAGGGCAAAAATGACAGTTAGACAGTAATATTGATGTCTTGCAACGATTTAAAATTTGTCTGGATTAAAAAAAATTTTCACATTGATGCAGGTAGTGAGAGCACTTATTTGAGTTTGCTGCTCTAGAGTTTATTCTCTTGAAAATATTGAAATTTTAATTTACAGAGGCACAGTCGTCATGAGGGGTAGGAATGATTCCACTGAATATTAGTTACCGCAGATAGTTACAGTTATTATTTTAAGTTACATAAAGCATTAAAAATGGAAGTAGGTGGACGCGAATTATGGAACGAACTATATAAAAAACCGTCAATTGAACTGCGTTATAGAGAAAGAAGTAGGCGTGCACATTTTGGTCACTATCCGCGTCACTTTTTTTTAAATTATTTTCTGGCCATGAAAAAAAACCCGTCTTGTTTGTACTTACAACTACATAATAGACGTTTTTTTTATTTTATTTATTTTTTTACAAAAGCTTGTTGCACATTTTGTTCCTCTTATCCGCAAAATTTAAGTCGAAGCAAATGTATTTTCACGTTTTGAAACGTAATCCAAAAACTAAAAAGTTATGATTCAATTTTCTAATTCGTAAATTTAACTCAAAACTTACTCCTAAATACTATTCTTAGTCCTCCTTCCAGCAGCAAGAAGAAATACGTTTTTGAGTGAACACAACCTTCAGCATGCAACATAAGGCTATCTAGATGGGAAATAGGTAACTTTCATTTAAAGTGCTTAATCACCTGCCCTTATGACTTATCGATCGTCATAGAGAGAACTTAAATCACACTGAGGATTGTAATTTCTTGAAGTTTAAAGAACAATCTATTGCGATTAGGGGTTATAATGAGATACAAAATATTTCACCTTATCCCTGCACGGTTAACAGAGATGCTTTTATCGCACTGATTCATGCCCGTTCTTGTCTTACAGCATTTCTTCAATGACAGTTGAAATGCTTAGTGGTAGTTACAAACTTTCAATTTTTTTCAACTGTTTACAATAAAAGTTATCAAACTGAGCCTTTTAACTGGGAATGGAGCTTTTCCCAACTTATTTCACGATGAAGACTAAAAAGAAAAAACTTCATAATGTGGCGCAATATTTCACTATGCCCTTTTCAGTAGCAATCTCTTTCTGTCAAAAGTTGCATCACACCAGCTAACTGGTTTAAGATTATTGCTAGTCGGGGAAGATCCTCAATCAGGTGTACTATTGCTCAAGCGTTAAAGTAATATAAAATTTTAAACGATTAAGAAATTTGTCTATATAAAGATGGAGCAATTTTATGTATTTTAAAACAGTTTAAATTTAAATTAATATTTCTTTGCGTTTTTTCGAAATTTAAACTCTTTCTCTTTCAAAACTACATGAATTCTGCCTTATTAAATTCCCGTGTGGTTTTGAGGGTCCTTAAGTTGCATAGTAGGGTGCGTCTTATAATGCGCTTTTTGAAAAAAATTTGAATTTCTTATGGATCACCCCTTTAATTGCTTCCTTTTGATGAAAAAACACCCACTTCAAAGTTTCATAGAATTTGAACAAAATTTAGAGGTTGCTACCAGCGATTAAAATTACGTTCGTTGTGAAAAATAGAGTAAAAATATATTCCCCCCCCCCCCCCCAATTTTCTATTGCAATATTTGACATCAACATGAAATTGGGTTGGTTAAGGTAGAGACGTAACCCAAATGCTTGTTTCCTTTACATACAAAAAATAATAAGCATTCATGGTTGCCATTAGTTTACAATTTCAGTCTTTTACATTCACCAATATTGTAATTTTTCCCCTTTGCTTCTAGTAATGAGAAATATACAAGCATTTTTCTTATTGCTACTCATCATCCAAATTATTTGATAATATATGTTAAAAAACTTGATGAAAAGACCTTTATGTTGAAAAATCTGAATGTTAGTAATGAAATCCTCTATTATTTTTCCTTTGGTTTTAGTTCTACAACATCTGCTGTACAGTACTTCATTGGAGGAATTGTGCTTTTAGGTTTCTTTAAGAAAGAGGCCAATTTGGAGTTTGTCTCTTCAGAAATGACACGTAGATGTCAAATAAAATTACTTGAACAACAGTTTCCTTCTTGTAAGTGAAAATGCTTCAACAAAAGACCAAATCTAGATAAACTTAATTGCAAATTCTTGTTCTTCAGAATCAGTCAAAGTACATTCACTTACAACAGAGGCTGAAAAAAAAAAAAAAAAAAAAAAAAAAAAACTTTCACTACAGTTCATTCAGATTCTTCATGATTTTCTTTCTTTCAATTTTTTTTTTCACGCAAGTTCTATTGCCTTTTTAAATAGAGATTTATTTGTTACCAATTTCGCCTTGTCCTCCTAGTTTTCTTTCAGTTAGAGATAATTTCTCGCCTGGAAGTGAAATCTTGCGTGAAGTATCATCAGCAAGAGCAAGGTTAAGCAAATACTCTAATGATGGATTCCAATAATTTTGTTTTTATAATTGAAATAGAACTCTTTTAATTTTCTTTTTGAGTTCTTAACTGACAACTTGTGTTTCTTTGAGTTGCTAACCAACAGTTAGTTAAGAGGTTGAGAGTTGATTGTGGCTACAGTTAATTAACATGATTTAATAAAATATGAAATAATTTCAAAGTTTCTCGCCTGGAAGTGAAATCTTGCGTGAAGTATCATCAGCAAGAGCAAGGTTAAGCAAATACTCTAATGATGGATTCCAATAATTTTGATTTTTTATAATTGAAATAGAACTCTTTTAATTTTCTTTTTGAGTTCTTAACTGACAACTTGTGTTTCTTTGAGTTGCTAACCAACAGTTAGTTAAGAGGTTGAGAGTTGATTGTGGCTACAGTTAATTAACATGATTTAATAAAATATGAAATAATTTCAAAGCCAGTAACAATCTAATTTATAACTAATTAAAATCAATGACAGAAAGATAACATAAATAAATATTATAATAATCGATGGAAAAAAAAAAGTTAGATTTCAAATTTTGCAACAATGGTAGCAACCTCTAAATATTATTCAATTTTTATTTTTAAGATATGTGCTTTTTTTTTTCATCCAAAGAAACAAAATGAGAGGGTGCCTCAAGAAAAAAATAACATCTTCAAAAGTAAGACGCACCCTAGCTGCACAGCCTTTTATTTTCTCACTCATTGGCAATCCTAGCATGGTAATTTATGTACATGTAATAAAAGCCATAACTATACCCTTCCTCCTCTTCCTTGAAAGATAAATTCCAGTTGCGCTATTATGCACAAAAATGATTATTTTTCAATTCATTTGCCATATTAATATTTTTACCCCTGATCTTCGATAACCTGGAGCGATTTCTGTTAAACTTAGGTGAACCGAATTAGGAAAACCATGGAATAGTATAAAGAACATATTCATATTGTATATTAGTTTTTTAGGGATAATACAATATTAAATTGAATTTATGTTTCAAGGATGTCGTTTTAATATAAGTTTAGTATTCTGATGCTGAAACTGATTTGTGAAACCGGTTCACAAATTTAACGCTGACGTTAATCTTTGAAGAGGCTTCATTTCGGGCATGTTTTGCAGGCTTTTCATTCAGACCAAATTCATAATAATATGAAAGTTCGTTCGTGTCGAAAAGAGCAATTTAGGATTATAAATATAAACTTGAACCTCTTCGGATCTTTTTTAAATTCCAAAAACCAGCCTATAATGAATTCCTGAGCAACAATTTACCTCAGCGCCAAATTTGGAAGAAATTCGACTAAAACTGAATTTGTATAAGGAACATACACACACAGACACACCACCACACCCACAAACAAGCATCCATTTTTTTATGTATAGAAGGATAATTTCTTAAAATTTACCATGATACCCTAACCCTGCTTTTGGTGACACAACATGATTATTTTTTCAGGTATTTTATTCCTCGTAACTATGCATATGAATACATCTTACAACTTACTACTTAAATCATTAATTTTTGCATAAAAAATAATATTATTTGATGTAAAAAAATGTGCATATTTTATTTATTTTTTAATTTTTTTACAAACTAATGGTTGAATTAATATTGTTTTTAAATTTATCTTTTTTATTTGAATACATATGTACATATATATATAATGTTGCATCATGTTTCATGAGTCAGTGCTTTTCCCCTTTATAATAGTGCTTTTAGATATCCTTATATTTTTTTAATAATGAATGTAAATCTTATATGAAATGGTTACTAATAATTTAAAAATAAATTTAAATTAAAAAATGCTCCTAAATTTGCCTGCCGATCGCAGGCTGTTGCTAATATTTTTAAATTTCATGTCTAGTTAACATTATGTGAATTTATTAACATTAATATGAAAATTGGCTGAAAGAAATTGCATGAAATTTTGAAATTATTTTTGGAAAATTAGGAAAGAAAAGAAAAACCGTCTCTCATAAATAAACTGTTAACTATTTCTAAAGTCAAAAAAAAAAAAAAAAAGTGACGGATTAAATTGCATTAAAAATAATCAAAGTGATCATTAATCAGCCAGAACCGATTAATCAGCTGATTATCAGCAGCCGATTAATCGGTAATCGGCCAATAAATTTCTTATCGGTGTATCCTTAGTTGCAACAACATGTTGTTAAACAATCCAGCAGTACTTCTTAACAATGTTAATACTTTTCCATTTGCACTATATTTTCCATTAGAAAAACAGTTACATATACAATTTTTAGGCCGAGTCTTAGGCTAAAAGAGTTTCTATTCAGACGTATGAAATATCTTGAAAACACATACTGCAATATGCTTTAAATATGATAACGTCTTATAGTCTTAAAATACAGATTCTATTAAAAGTGCCCCGAAGTTTACAGGAGGAAAAAAGTCTCTACATTTTCATCATAATTTCCGTTCTCTTAAAGAGCATTTCTTAAAAATAAAATAACAGTAAAAAAGAAGTAGCATTATTCACAGAATTAAGCTCAGGAATTTCACTTTTTAATGAGATATTTAAATTATTCTACTATTTTGTGAAAAAAAAATGTATGTTTTTGCTACTGGAAAAAGAAATTACATTACTAGATTGTAATCTTTTTAAGGTAAGTCGCCATTTTAATAACTAATGCATTTTATTTTCTTCCCTAAGCATTTGTTAACCTACAAAACTGTTTGAAACATTGTTCCTTGAAACTAGACAAAGAAATGGATGGATTGCGTAATGAAATGCAAAAATGTTGCTTATGCACGTTGAAATCCTTAACTTTTTTTAATCCTTCATTATTATTCATTTTGCTTACAGTTGATGAACCAAATCCTCTCTTGGCGAAGCATATTAAGTATTATAATAATGAATAACGAATTTGATACTTTTGAAATATGTACTTCAGATTATTTTTAGAAAAACATTATAATTGGTTTATTTCTTGAAGTATGTGCTTCAGACTACTTTTGGAACAAAAATTATGAACTGTTTATTTCTTGACATCTGCTTATTTCTTGAAATGCGACTAATTCCTCCCTAGTATTGACTTAACTGATCTAGTTCACGTTTCTTAATGCGAATGACCTTTTCACTGCAACTAAAATCAGAGAATATTCTCGTGCTTTGCTCAAAA
Source organism: Uloborus diversus (assembly GCF_026930045.1). Classification (NCBI taxonomy): domain Eukaryota; kingdom Metazoa; phylum Arthropoda; class Arachnida; order Araneae; family Uloboridae; genus Uloborus; species Uloborus diversus. The sequence continues at coordinate 97,197,285 of NC_072732.1, forward strand.
CTTTGAAAGTTTGATGCCATGACTTTCACAGAGGACATTATTTGGCTTTAAAACTATTATATCCGTAATGACCATGGAGAAGGGGATTAACCACTTTTTTCAGGTATTACGTTTCGTTAGGAAAATAAAAAGTGAAAAACGAGAAACCCTAGTGTTTCCATCAAATCAAATAACAGAGAGTTTATCTTACATTTTTGACACAGAGAAACTTAAATTAAGAAATCAATTGCGTCATACTTTTGTCATTTTTTAAAAATGTCATAAGAATATTAAAATCGATGGAAGTAATGAAAACGGGTGTTTTATTGAATTTGTTTTAAACGTTTTCAGATTATTTGCATAAAACATAAAGAATTACCACGAGCTAAAAATTAATACAAAAAATCAATATATGAAATACACCGCCAGCTCAGTCAATTCCAGCCGAGGACTGCAGTTTCGTGCTTATTAGCACTCATCAGCCCGGCATAGGAGTGACTGAGCTGGAGGTGGAAAACCTCTTAAGGAAGCCAAGAGTGCCAATTCTGCAGTGCTAATTCTGCATTAGCTACCAGTTTGTTTGGCACTCTTGGCTTCCTTAAGAGGTTTTCCACCTCCAGCTTAGTCACTCCTATGCCGGGCTGATGAGTGCTAATAAACACGAAATTGCAGTCCTTGGCTGGAATTGACTGAGCTGGCGGTGTATTTCATGTATTTCTGCCTTAGCCCTGGCTATAGGGCGGTACCTTACTGAATATACCTGCCTTGCCTTCAATATTCGAGTTGAACCGAACCATTGTTTCGGTCACTCGTCTGGTCAGTGCTAATTCTGTATTAGCTACCTGTTTGTTTGGCACTCTTGGCTTCCTTAAGAGGTTTTCCACCTCCAGCTCAGTCACTCCTATGCCGGGCTGATGAGTGCTAATAAGCACGAAACTGCAGTCCTCGGCTGGAATTGACTGAGCTGACGGTGTATTTCATGTATTTCTGCCTTAGCCCTGGCTATAGGGCGGTACCTTACTGAATAAAAAATCAATATTTATTGTAAAATTGTATGCCATCAGTGTAGATGCAACTGCGCAGATTCTTCAGCTCTAATTCAGATTGTGATGTGTCAGCCAGTGTGTGTGTGTTCAACCGTTTATGATTTTGAGGTGTTGACGTACTCACATTTTTCTTATTGAAAAGCAAGACTGGAAAATTTGCTTAAACCATTATTGTCGTCGAAACATGTTCATTGATTAATACGAGAGAAAGGGGAAGAAGGATTTCCCCCAAAACACATTGACTTCTATGCGATATAAATTCTTTTAATCCCTATAAATTTACCTAATTTTCAGAGATAGACACATTGAAAAACTATGTGTTACTTATTAGTTATTAAAAAATTAAAATTCAAAATTTTTTTTTAATACAAAGCAAATAATGGCATTCTTTTTCTCTCCGTGTGCTGATTCTGGCTTACGGAATTTTAAAATTGATCCATTTTGGGGAGAAATTAGTGGTTTCAAGTATAAAATTTAAAAAAGTATTGCTTATAATAGTAGTTCCGCCAAGTAGAAAAGTGCCGGAACTCCCACTGGTATTCTAGCCAATGTGTGAATACGGGAATTGACAACTTAGATTTCAGTCCAGTTCAGCAAACAGCTTGAGCAACAAAGAACGTATCTTCCATTCTCGAAAACAAAGGGTTTAACTTTCCTTGACTAAACCACTCATTCACGCACCTCATTTGGAAAAATGTTCACTTCGTCAACTTCTTTCCTCAAGAGCAGAATGTTGAAAGACCCCCACCCCCACACACAATCACAACAGTATTGATTAGAAAATCCTAGAAGGCAGAATTGCATTCCGAGCAGACGGCAATTAGTTACGAAAGAAAGTTCACGCCACTTGTTCCTTCGCTACAACATACCTAGTTTGATAGAGTTTAAACTGTTTCCGATTTCTCTTTCAAAAATCAGGATTTTATCATCAATTAAATTCGACATTTAAATCTGCGTTGGCTGAAACAATGTTCAATGAACGCCTTAATTTCATTTTAATATTATTAAATAGGAACTGCATTAATTGAAAATATTATTTTTCACGGTTCTCAAAACTGGGAAGAGTTAAAGAGTACATTGCAAAATCAAAACTGCAATGCTAATAGAAAATTTATAGGAAAGTTGGATTGCATAAAATTTTCTAGTAACCGATGCAGCTTCTTAAGTTTCGTTACTATATTACTTAGGAAAAAGCTGTATATCCGTCACTTGGTAGTCAGTCAGTTTTATGGAATCAAAATGTCCAAGAGTACATAGTAAGACTGCAGTTGTTTTTTTTTTTTTCAGTGCGCTTTTGCTCTGTTCTCAGTGCAAAAAAGGAGACAAGAGTATTTTAAAGCATATGTATTAATATAGTGTTCAAATGAAAACGAGCATTGTTAATATTCGTACATATTTTTTACGAAAAAAAAAATAAAATCATAAAAATACATAATTTAACTTCGTAATCACATTATATCCCTTATTTTGCACCACTCTTCAAAATTCTGACTTTTTGTTTTTTTTTCTTCACTGGATTTTCATTTACGTCAAAATATCACTCTTTCCAACTGAATATCAAGCCTTTTTTCACATATTAGACACAGGTTAGTTTACTTAAATAGAAGAACGCACTTAACATTATACCCGCCAAATGTGTTGGAAAACAAAACATATCTTACTTTTCCATTTAGTGTTTGTAAAGCTATCCTTCACAAAAAAATATATATGAAAAAAATTAGGAATATTTTACGCTTATTGCCCGACTTGGTTTTCTTTTTGGGGGTTTCGGTAGACAAAGAAAAGAGACGATTATAAACGAAGATGAGTGGAAAGTTTCAAAAAAGTAAGTAAATAAAGGGTTAAAGAAGCTAGTCGGGATTTGTACTAATTGCTTTAAAAAAAAGAAACGACCAAGTGATTTTTTTAAGCGACTTTTTTTTTTAATTTTAAGCAACTAAGTGCTTAAAAAAAACTTTGACGTATTTACCATGAAAAGATTTCAAAAGTTACAGCACCGCCCACGGCAGAAATGTACCATATAAAGGAAATAAATTGACGTGATTGCTGAATGCTGATAAATGAAAATGTTTTGTTCCACTCTTATCCCTTTCAGCATATAACTAGAACGTGGGAGAACGACATTCATGGTTATTTTCATTCATGGTACAAAATTATGCGCACGCCCCTCACATCAGGGGCGTGCGCATAAATTTTGGAACCCGTCCCAAATGACTTTTACACGTCCCTACATATTGTTTACCCCTATATACCTCTATATATATTTCACCCCTCATTTCAAAAATCTCGGGCCCTTTCAGGCTCGGGCCCGGGTCAATGGTGTTCCTTCTCCCACTGTGAACGCCTCTGCTCACAATTGTAAGAGCATCCGTTTATAATGTTTCGTAATTAATCAGCGATGGTTTAGCTAGTTACGCCTAAACTCCTACCGAGTAGAACTTTGCTGATAAATCTGACCTAATGTGAGTAGTATTTTGCGTGTGTTTACGAGTTGGCACTTCGATTTTAATAAAAGCATCGATTTTTGCACAAAACACGTTGTAAAGATTCTAAATCTGTTAGATCAGTGTTTCGTTGTCTTTACTAATAATAAAGCAGAAAGTATCTCTGTCTGGATGTCTCTCGGATGTCTGTGACGCGCATAGCGCCTAGACCATTCGGCCGATTTTCATAAACTTTGGCACAAAGTTAGTTTGTAGCATGGAGTGTGAACCTCGTAGCGATTTTTCGAAAATTTGATTTTATGCTTTTTCTATTTCAATTTTAATAACATTTTCCGGAGCCAAATTATCATAAGATGGACGAGTAAATTACGAAATTATCATGACGTGGAATGGGAGAGCGAATGAACATAGCTAATTGGTGAGAAATTCGTTATCCATTATTTGTAAATATACAGGCGAATCTAATGACCTTTTAATTTCCAACTACGGGCAAAGCTGTGCGGGTACCACTAGTATGACCTATATGAAGAACATGGACTTTACTTCTGTAAAATGTAATTATATTTTGAAGATTTCCAGAACCAATATTTATATGATGTTATTTGGCTCAGTAAACACCAAGCAACAAACATTATTTAGATATAGTTTCTGAAAACTTTCAAAGCATAATTGCAATACATAAAAGAAAAATTCAATTTCTTCATGCACTCCATGCGACGAAACAAGCATTTAACAGAATTGGAATCTTTGTACCGTGTTTTGTACAAAACTTGATGAACAACATGGATCATGTTGACCACGTGTGTGTGCTACAAGTATGAGCGATTGTGTACGTACGAGTGTGAGCTAGTGTGTGCGTACGAGTGTGAGCTAGTGTGTGCGTACGAGTGTGAGTTAGTGTGTGCGTACGAGTGTGAGCTAGTGTGTGCGTACGAGTGTGAGCTAGTGTGTGCGTACGAGTGTGAACTACTGTCTGCGTACGAGTGAGAGCAATTGTGTGCTAGTGCGGGCGGTTGTATGTGTGCGAATGTGCACGTGTTTGTGAATGCGTGAGTGTGTTTTACAGCTTCTCTGCGCTAGACAAAGTTGATCACGTTGGTGAGCTACAGTAATGTCCAATGGAGTCGTTTCCGAAATTTTAAAATTTCGCTAAGTTTAGCTGTAAGAGTAGAAATAATATTCGTCGCTTTTTATGGCGGACAAAATTTCAGTGGCGTCGTTTCCGAAATTTCAAAAGCATTTTTTTTCTGAAAGCATAAAAAACATTGGATTGGACCGATTTCAAAATAATTTGACAAAGTTTAATATTTTTTTAAAAAATATTTTAATCGCTCCACACATTCATTTTTCTTTTTTTACGCTTCTGCACATGACATCACAAGTGATGAAATGCCATTAGCGCAGGGCGCAATATTTAATTCGCTTTTATCAAATTCTAGAAACGCAGTAGACAGCAAGCGTAAGCATTCAACACGCCAGTGGAGTAGCGTGTCAAAATTCATCACTTGTGACGTCATAAAGACCACGCTTTTTGTTTGAAAAATCGGAAGTTTTAAAAAATTAATTTCTTTTTTGTTTTGCTTAGTTTGTCAATTTCAGTGACTAAAAGTAGACTGATGGAAACAACCCCATTGTCCACATTGTTTACTAAACACTAGTTAAAATGGTAATAAGAACTTTTCTGAAACAACAGTAACGTTTCCTTTCGCTCAAATAAACATAACGTTGCCCATTTATTTTTTAATATTTAATCTGCAATATATTTCTCTTACAGAAAAACATGGAAAATATTTCGCTTGACTAGGCTACAGAACTTGCAGAGGATATTGATAAGAGGAATGCAATAACTGACGTATTAGTACACGAATCCACGTGAAGGAACGTTAGAAATGCATAGATTCTGATAAATTACATCACAGTTGAGATATATCAAAAAGAGCTGTTTCCAATTCGCCAGCATGTTCGATTGGAAGGGTTTTATTGTGATTGTTATCACACATTTACGATAAATGCTTCCCTCAAAGATATAAAACGATACTATCCAATTATATTAAACGAAAAACTTAGTTACAATTTTATATTTGGCTCTTTACTTTGCCCAAATTTTAAACCACTGTTGCCGTAAGTCAGGTCAGATAAGCTTTTCACACGCGATGATATCAAAATGTTGACGAAACATCACGAGGTTGCTAATACGTGAAAAAGAAAAAGCGCTGTGTCATTCCTTCGTAACGGATCGAATCTCTCGTAAATAAACATTCAAACGCAAAGCAGAAATGCTCCTCGACCATTATATACATTAGTTGGAAAATTGGAAAAGCGCATTAGCGCATAAATTATGAAAGAGTTTTTTTAGTTGTGCCCTTTTTATTTAAAATATTACAGAGTTTTCTAAAATATTAAAACTTATCGAGGAATTTTTATTAATATTTGATCACGGTATTTGATGCGTGTGGAAATAGATTAGTATCAAATATCAATATTTTGGTGGAAAATATAAAAGTTAATAAAATTCAGTGTTATGGATGTGCAACATTTTTTGGTGCAAATGCGTGTTTTAAGTATTAATACCTTATACCAGAGGTTTGCACGTCATTAACTATGCGTAGAACCGTCAAAATTATTTTTGTTTTGTTAACATGTTACATCCACTGAACTTTAACTATTAAATTGTGAAAGTTTAATTACGAATAGATACATTTACTTTAAAAAAAGGATTTCATTTTAATGGACATTTTAATTTTAAGTTTTTACTAATCAAACGTAAAATTGAAAAATTGATTTTCCGTTAAAATAGAAACCCTTAAACCTGCTGTTCAAATTAATTGAGAAAATTATAACAAATTTTATTTGGTGCAGAAAAAAAAATAACTTTCGAACGGCATCAGACGTTGAGGGGTGTAGGAAATCTTTCATCCCTTTAATAGGCAATTTACGTGCACTTTTAGCTTACAAAATTAATTAAAAAAAAAAAACTAATCCAAAATTTTGAATAAAAAACCCCATGGGCAAACCCCCGGGGCTTGAAGTAATTTTCTACTGAATTTCAAGGCTGTAGATGCTATGGGGTCTCCTTTACGCAGACCCGCCACAGATTTCCTTTCACAATTTCTTTAACGTGACATTTTTTTTTTAATATATAGAGAAAATAAATAAAATATAAAGTAAACATACATTGAAAATGAAAACGAAATTCAAGTCCGAGTTCATTTGTTCAATGGTAGTAGGAAAAATTACAGAAAACAAAATTTCTCAACGATTTCGAAATAAGCTTTGGGCTTACATATTGAAAATCAATAAAGACTTGCAGTATTTTTTTAAAGTAAGAAAATACTCATACAAATAAAATGTTTGTTAAACATATTGGTTAAACACATCTCGACTTCTTTAAATCTTTTAGTGAAAGAATTTTTTAAAATTGAAACATTCTAGCCATAAAAGGTCCCCCCATTCAGACCCAAAAAGGTTGAACTCCGATTGGCAGGTCACAACTTTCTTCAAATAATTACTTGTAGAAGGTTGAAATAATTTTACTTATGTTCACGAACGAACAGTTATTAATACAGTCGAACCTCCATACATCGAACTTCCCCATATCAAAATTTTCTATGTATCGAAATCTCAGCAAATTTCTATGTTCATTACATAGAAAAATTGTTTCTATACATCGAAAAAATCTCTATATATCAAAAAAAAATTTCAAGACGTTCGTAGATTTTTTTTTTCCGTTTTAGGCTTTGTCTCATGACAAATAAAGGTTAGGGGAGAAAATTATGTTCACTAAAGGTTGCTACGAAACTCCTGAGGAATCTGAGGTTGAGGGGTGTGTAGACAGTTCGTTATTCCGTTCTGGATTTCTTAAATTCCCACAAGTTTATTTCAAATCTGAGTTGTAACCAGTAACACTGTAAAATCGGTTTCAAATTACCCCTTTTGTTTTTTGATTATCAATCCTAGTTTTTTTAGATTCAGTAAAAATCATTCAAGTTAAGGTGTAGTGATTTTTTACTTTTCTCTTGATAACAGTGTCAAAACAAAAATCCCCCTAATGTAGCGGATAAAGATGAATTACCGAAAAATGAAGATGTATGAAGGCGCAAAAATATAATTTCTGTAATTTTTTAATTATTAATTTTCATTTAATCCGATGCTCGTATAAATTGGAAATTTGGTTTCATACACGAAAAGTAGCTTTAATTTTAATGTTTTAGGATATTTTTATGATAAAATAAGATCATTTCTACGTATCGAATTTTCTATATCTCGAATTTTTTTCCGGCAATTTGCTACTTCGATATATGGAGATCCGACTGTACGTGCTAATAAGTTTGGTGTTTTTTTTTATTAAAAAAACCTCTAAAAAGAGAACTGACTTAAACAATTAAACTTAAGTGGCATTGAAATTATCTTATGCTATATAATCTATGCTAAAAGCAATGCACTTTTGAAAGCTACAGCAACAATTTCTGCTTGTTTGGTATTTATACCCGGCAAGTGAAAATAATTCACGAAAATGAGAAGTCTCATCAAACCATATTAAAGAAGTTTGTAGAATGTTAACTTTGGCATGCACACAAATTTTGATACAAAAATCCAATCCTCTATGCAAAAATTATGCAGCTTCATCTTTAAACATCATTTGATATAAGTACGCTGTGGATATTTGTAAATTTTTAGATATTCAAAAAAGGGTGCTACAAGGTAGGGTAGACCGGGGCACGTTTACCCGTTGCCATTTTTTCAAAACGAATTATAACTGGAGAACCAACAGTCGTAACAGATTGATGCTGCTCCCTAGGAAATATCATCACAAGTTTTTGAGCATCAGTCGAGATCCGGTCTAGCATGCAGAAAGAATAATCTGTTTTCCACCAAGACAAGTAAATTTTCAGTTGAACGTTTGGAAGCTCATTGTGAATAAATAATACTTAGTTAAGAAAGAAAAATTATATAAAAATTAGCAGAATATTATCCTTTTTTGAGAATGGTATTTGTATGAACTGAAATGTTATTAAATATATTTGCACGATTAAAATCAATCCAAACTGCGAGACGAAGCAAGTTTACGCGTTGACGTCTGAGCACCTTTACGCACGCTCGTACCGTCATACTTCTAAACGTGCCCTGACGCTTTTTTTTTGCTCCGAACTGTATCAAAACTTCTTGGTATTTGCAGGCTATTTAGTTTTGAAAATCACCATTTAAGTTTCAATTAAGTTACAAATTCGTATCCTATAGCTTACAATCATGTAGTGCAGCAGTCTTCATGCCCTTTCAGCTTTTACTTAATACACTATTTAGTCTGCAATAAATTTGCTTTATTTAAACGATGGTAAAGCATTACGTTCAAAAGACTAACAGAACCACATTAGGTGTTAAAATAAATATGCGTAAATGTGCCCTGCGTCTGGTGCACGTTTACGCAACCGACTTGGATTCAAAAAAATAATTTTTTAAACGGTTAAAAACACAAACTGAGCAACAACCGAATATACCGATTTCGACTCCAGTAACTGCTTCATAAAACTGCAATGTCTAAAATTTCCTCAGTTAAAACATAAAATTTAGAAAATTCATTGAAAAACATCCGTGTAAACGTGCTTCGGTCTACCCTATTGCCGCAACAATTTGAGGATTTAAGAATGTTGTGGGGTAATTTAATAATTAAAAAAATAAAACTTAAATCGATGCGCTTTCATTTTTTACGTTTCTGCCAATAATACATAGAGTAAATAAAATACATAGAGAGGCCCCGCTACACAAAGAAATTGAAGTTACACCGTTGTATCCCAAGATCCTTAGCTTCTTGCTATCTTGAGATATATCTTGATTCAAAACATTCTATTACTGAATCTCAATCGGTTGTTAATTTAAACTTAGATATTGTTGCAAGTTTATGAAGCACGTTTTTGAAATTGCATTAAAACCCGAATTAAAATGCAAACCAATCCGCCAGCTACTTTATACGGTCCCTTTGCGAAAGTGGTGAAAACTATTCTCGCGAAGCGATCATGTTATCATAACCCCGCTCATCATTGCACCACTGTATCCCATAATTCCGGCTTCAATTTCATCTCATCTTACCATAGACGGGGCCCCTCTATTTATATTTCTTTACTCCATGCGATGGTACCACAAATGATGAAATGCCATTCAGCAAGCGTAGAGCGCAGTAGTTAATTCGCTTCTTGATTATCATAACGTGGAAACGCTGTAGAAAGATGCGCCAAGATGCATCATTTGTGACGTCATCAAGACCACGCCTTGTTTGAAAAATCAGACATTTAAAAAAATTAATTACAACATAACTGTTGAGAAAATGAAAGTATTTTCTGGGCCCATGTTTTTATTTTTGCTTATTCTATCAATTTCAGTGACTAAAAGTAGTTACTATTGGCTGTAGGAAACAACCCCATTATACATTTTCGAACTTTAATTAGATATATTAAGAGCGATACTCTAAGAAGTATGATTGTTTGAACAATAGTTTTCCTAAAGAATTAATATTTATTTTTTTGTAATTTTTCATTTATCTAGCCCCTTTTAAAACGGACTTTGCTTAATCCGACATTCTGAAAAAAATTAAAGGTATTTTAGCGCAACAATATACATTTGTAGGCCGTATTTTGTACTTTTGTAATGAATTTTTTAGGCCGTATTTTGTGCTTTAGTACTGTATTTTTGTAATTTTCTCTTACGCAGTTTTTTATTTCATTCTCTGGAATTAAAAATACAATTTTACTGTGTACAGTAGTTTGTTTATGTGCCGCAACTCAATTTATAGGCTATTTTGTTTTATGTTCTATCTGTAATTTCATCAACTCCGAGGACCTAGCTTCTCTATTAGTACGGTTTAAGAGTTTCCACTGAATAAGGATTGTGGATGTACAACTACAGTCTTTTTTTATGAACAAAAGAAAAAAAAATCTTAAATTTCCAATTTAAAGGTTTTTCACTCTACGATAGAAAGGTATATCTTTTGAAAGATTAACATTTTTTTTTTCTATTCAGTTTAACACCTATTATTTTTATTTCAAATTTTCTATTTTGTGTTTAGTTCGTTCAGTTAATATCTTCCTGTTTTCTTTATTTAATCCTATAAACTTGTTCAAATATCTTTTTTTGGAAAAAAAATGCTTTTTATTCGCGCGTTAACTCTTTCGATGCATTGTGCCAATAGAAATTTCTTCAGTTTTGATACTGAGTCAAAAATATCATCACCTGAACTAACAATCGCATAATCCATGTTTGTTTTTATGAGTAATTCAAATAATGATTTTTTAAACTGAACTACGAATTTAAATCTGTTTATGATGAAGAAAGTAAAATGTTTGTACTTTTTTTTAACTTCATTTATTTATTTTTATTTATTTATTTATTTTAGAAACACTTTTTTATAAAAGAGTACTCAATTTCAATTTTTTTTAAATTATGGGTCATTCTCCAGAAAACGTAACTTTTGAACGCAAAAATTTTTCAATTTCGAAACCTTTTGTTTTTTTTTGTTTTTTTTCATTCTTACATGAAAGTGTTACCCACTAGAAGTCACCATAAACAATGACCCAGCTAAGTTCCAATTATTTTACTCATAAATAAAAAATAATAATAATAATAAATGTTTTTATGTTTTTTTCACGGAAATAAAAAAAAGAATTTTTTTTTTTTTTTGATATTTAGAAATCGAGGCCAATTTAATGTCAAAGTAATATTTTTTTTAAATTGTGCAAACAATCAGCTATTTTAATGATTAGTGAGAATATAACATTCAGCTCTCTTAATTAAAGTACGACTTAATTAGTAGTTTCAAATGTATGTTAAAAAATAGTATTGAGTCAATTTGAGGATATTCTGGAAGTTTATAATTTTGGTAGAATTGCTATTATTGATGAGTTTCCTCCACCATTTATTTTCACTTCAGAAATAATAGCATTGATAAGGTCTGTCATGGAGGTGAGGAATTTTCCATTAATATAGGAGTAATAGATACATTTTTCATGGAAAAATATTTTTTCTTCACTGCTACAATCTGTACATGTTAAGCATATAAAAACATGTTCACTTCCTTTTTACATTCATTTATATCCCTGAAATTGAAGTTCACGGAGGTGAGAAGTCAGAATAACCACACTAAGCTTTTAAGCAAAATCAATCTTCTTGTTTTTCGATAAAAATCTCACAACTTCAACTACGGCTGAAAATAAACAAGGGGACTCTCTTGTATCATCTTTACTAATAATAAAGCTGAAAGTCTCTCTGTCCGGAGGATGTCTAGATGTCTGAATGTCTGTAGGATGTCTGTGACGCGCATAGCGCCTAAACCGTTCGGCCGATTTTCATGAAATTTGGCACAAAGTTAGTATGTAGCATGGGGGTGTGCACCTCGAAGCGATTTTTCAAAAATTCGATGTGGTTCTTTTTCTATTCCAATTTTAAGAAAAAAAAATATCATAAGATGGACGAGTAAGATACAAAATTATCATAACGTGGAACCGTAACATGGGCACAAGCCAATTGGCGAGATACGAAATTATCATAACGTGGAACCGTAAGATGGGTACGAGTCAACTGGGGAGAAAATTCACCATACATTATTTGTAAATATACAGGCGAACCAAAAGACCATTTGATTTTTCTATTACGGGCAAAGCCGTGCGGGTATCACTAGTAATAAATAAATAAGTATATACTTTTGCTTAAACAAGTTATTGCGCGACATAAATAGTCACACAAGATGTGTGACAAGCCACGGAGGTGAGAATTCACATGTTATGAGCCAAAAATATACTAAAATAAAAATTATTATTAAAAAAGTGTTGGCAGGTTTAATTAAATATATTTTTGATAAAATTAAAAATCATTGTTAAATGAATTGTTTCTTAACGTTTTTTCTGTAAAAGGCGTGTGACAGAAAAGTTACACTTTTTGAAGAATGACCCTTATGTAACTTATTATGTGCACTTGTAAGTTTTTAAATGCGGCGGTTATCCTTCAAGTAATGAGCACATTAATTGGTGTAAGTCTAAAATGTAATTTGAAATACAGCATAGTGAGATATAAGTTTAAAAGCAAGGATTTTATAGAAAACGTTTTTAAATAAATATAAGAGCAAGATTTTTTTAAAAACATTTTTTAGAATATGTAATTGTATAACTTAGTTCCGTAACTTTGTTTCGTGATATTGTGCTTAAACTGATTTGATATTAAAGAGAATTTGTTACTAAGAGAGGAATATTAATATTACTCCTATTATTTTTTAAAATTTCAAGAAAAATTTTGATTTGTTAAAAAATGTCTTACATAAGATTAGAGATAAAAAAAATTTTGAAACTAAAACTTATAAGTTGATTGTGACACAAAAATTTCAATGTAGAAGTATTTTTAGTAAACCATTCTTTGCTGCAAGAATGTTGCAACTAAAAAAAGTTGCACTTCCAGAAAAACTATTAACTGTTTTTCACTTTTTTCTCTTTGAAAGTTTGCAGAGCATCTTTAACAACTATGGTTTATTAGTAAGCTGACTTTTTAAAATCGCATTATAATTATAATAATAGTTATTATAATAAAAATCATTATTATAACTAACGCTGTTATTAATATTATTATTAATATTAATATTATTATGATTATTATTTTGTTCTTGTTGTCGTTGTTGCTATTGCAGTAGAACCCAATTTTAAATTAGTCATTTCGCTTAAAAGGAAGTACAAACATTTGTGAAGATTTTAAAGAAGGATAACATTTGGAATTATTAGTAGGATATTTTTCGTTTGTATTGAAATTGAGCTAAAAAGAAAAAAAAACAAAAAGCGTAAGTTATTCTTTCATTAGTATGCAAACAGCACTTATAACAATATTTCATAATAAGTTTTTATGAAACTTATTTTTAGTATTAATTAAAAAAAAATTTCACATCCAACACCACTAAATTTAACTCGTTATAAAAATCCGTTAAATGCGTTTTTCTTAACCATTTATCTCAGTGTTTTAACAATTCAAAAATACTGTTCCAGTTGTAACGCCTAGTCCCTTCTATTCTTATGGGCGTTCTACTCTTTCAAGAAGGTTTCCTGACGTAAAGATTTTCTAATGTAATTTCTTTTATAAATTGTCGTCTCATTGAAAGCCATTAATATAAAAACTTATAATTGAGCAAAAGATAGTCTTTTAAAGAATATACTTATTACATAATCTAATTTCCTTTTTTTAAACTTCAAAAGCTATAAGCTAACACACAGATGACGTAAACACATTTTAACCACCTTTTAATTTCGATAAGACTTTTAGTTAGTCGTCCAGGGTAATTTTGATCCCCAATCTCGATTTTCAACTGTCCAGCTCCCAAATTAAGTACTAATAATTATAAAATCAGTTGTAAATTAACTGCAACTCGTTATCTTGCCACTTAGAGCAATTTGGAACCATATCAGAAATATGATGTATTAAAGTAAAAAGGAGGATGCCTTAAGTGGCATGGTTATAGCACCATGCCACTTAAGGCATGGTGCTATAACCATGCCTTAAGAGTGGGTTATTGGGACTTTTTCAGTTTCTATTAAAGCAAAACATAACAAAGAAAAATACGAAATGGTCACAGTGAACCATGTGGGCAACCATATATGGTTCAAAATGAAATAGCTATACTAAAGTTCATACTGTAGTTCATTCATATAGATCTAAATAGTCTTCTGCGAGGAAAACCAATTTTTTTTTTTAAATTAAAGTATGTCTGATGAAATGTTTCAGAAAGCATGAATCGTTACCTGTAAATTATAATCACTGTTGACACCATGGGGTCGTTCCTAAAATTTTAAAAGTGTTTTTTTTCTGAAAAAACATGCTTAAAAACATAGGACCTGACCATTTTTTAAAATAATTTGGCAAAGTTTAAAAATTAAAAAATAACTTTAATCGGTGCGCTTTTATTGTTCACGTTTCTGCCGATGACATCACAAATGTTAAAATGCCATTCACTGATGCCATTCACAGAGCACAATATTTAATTCGCTTTTTTACTCACATGTACCGGCAACGATATGGTTGATAGCAAGCGTAGAGCGCAATATTTAATTCGCTTCTTGATTATCATGGCGTGGAAACGCGGTAGACAGATGCGACAAGGTACATCATTTGTGACGTCATAAAGACCACGCCTTTTTTTCAAAACAGGACACTTTAAAAAATAATCAAGAATCAAGCGTTGGGAAAATGAAAGTCTTTTCTCGCTCCGTGTTATTTTATTTTATTTAATTATTTATTTATTTATGTTTTTTTTTTTTTTTTTTTTTTTTTTTTTGCTCATTTTATCAATTTCAGTGACAAAAGTAATACTTTTGACTGAAGGAAACTACCCCATTAACAAATTAACAATTTTGAAAGGCAGCGCTTGTGTTCGTAGTTTCGAATTTAAGATTGTTCACGAAAAGTAAGTTTAGAAGGGGGCAAAATTGCATACTAGATGATGTTCGATGAAAGGAGGTTCTTTTGCTGCATCGTTTTCATCGCATCGTAGTATTAGATTTTTTTCAGTTATTGCTGTAAACAGAAATCGTAAATGAAATTTCAAATGGGAATTCATAGTTAAATTTGTCTATCACAAAAGCGAGTCTCAACATGCAAGCATATCTGAAACACTCAGTTGATGCTGGCTCATATCTGTAAAAATAAACTCCGCTGACGTACTGATGACGCTGATGTAGCGTTTCTCTAAAAGCATAAAACCATCGTCACAGGACACAAATTTCATCTGGCCATTTCGGAACGTTCGCCGGAGATGCAATTGCTGACTTCTGGTGATCCTCTTTTGAACTGAAAGGGCACGTACGCCTCTATTTAGCACAGTTGTCCCGCCGGAAATCAGCAGTTCCGGAACATAAAGTTAGAATTACTTCATGGGGGTTTCGAATTCAATTTTGAACTGTCAAGATCGTGCAACTAGATTTTCGAAGAATTTTCCGAACGTTTCTGCAGACGCACACATTTCTTTAGAAATGACATTCATTTAAAAAAAAAAAATCACAATACGTTTTCATTCTATATTGCCAGCTAAGTATTTAAAAAAATGAATGAATAAATGTCAAAATATTGTAATGACTTTCTGAATTTTCAAATGAAATGCTCTTTTTGCTGACAAATATACCTACTGTTGCTGGCTCAAAGAAATGATTATTTGGAAATGTATCTCTGTAGATAAATTTTTAAATGAAATGCAAATACATTTTTTGCCGGAAAATATGGTTACTAATCTACTGATACCACACACTTAGGAGTGGTTTTGGAAAATAAATTAAGTTTTAACTCCCATGTGACCTACGTTAAAGAAAGAGCAGAAACGAGGCTCAAATTATGAAATGCTTAGCAGATGTGAAATGGGGATGCACCCAGTTGACTCTTAATAGGACTCACAACACCTATATTAAACCTGTCATTAAATACGGGAGTGAAGTTATGATTACAGCCACAAAAGACAAGACCGACTCTTTGGAAATTTCCCAAAACAATACACTACGAATGATCTCTGATGCAAGCAATTGTTTATTGTAGTTACTTTTCCTGTTCCTGGCTGCCTTTTACAGGGATTAATATCTTCCTAAATAAAGCCATACGTAACAAATTATATTGTTACAGACACAAAGAAATGATTTATTGGAAATTATCTTTGTGAATAGTCACAGAATTTTGTGATAAATACTGAAAAAACAGGTAGTATTCATAAAAAGTAAAAATATTTTTCTTAGAATTTTGGAGAACATCCAACACGAAGTTCTGCTTTTTTTTGTTGGACTTCTAAGATCGACTACAAGTATCCGTAGGATGAAGAAAACTTTCTTCATGCACCTGAGCTACCCTCGTACTTACCAATTTTAATGATTTACTATCTGCGTGCCCGGCGTTGCACGGGCTACCTAAAAAATGAAAGAGATTTCCAGTTGATGTTTTTGTATTACTCTGACATCAGTTTCTAAAGCGTTAAAAAATAAATAAATGCGCGTAATGCAAGGTTTGCAAAACAATAGTAGAGCATATTTTTGGCAAAAATCTCATTAACGTTAATCATAGTTACCAACAATACAAATTATGAGCACTTTCAAGTAGCACAAAGGATGACAATATATGCATCATCTACTATAATATGTGCTCACGTTAAACTGAATTACATCTGATAGACTATATCTGAAATATTTATGTAGGGGAGACCGGGGCAAGATGACGAGCCGGGCAAGATGACGAATGCCTTAATTTTTCCGTTTTAATCTAGGTAACTGCATCAACTGCATGCTACTGGCACTCCTATCCGCTGTTCGTTCAGCAATAGTATAGAGACGCTGAAATCGCCATATTTGTGTTAGTTCTGAAGCTCTGATTGCTTACCGTTGCCACGGTATAACTTTTATGCATGTGTAAATAAGCTCTGCTGCATATACATATAGGATATATCGTGTCTCTTGAATATTTATGAGTAACTTAGTTTAAATACTACCTATTACCACGAATAAATGTCAATTAATCGCCTTTTTTTATGGCAATGATGAAGAATCCGTTCAAACAGGGAGTCTGGGGCAAGATGGGGGGTAGCAACGCGAGGCAAGATGACGAGCTTGCCTATTGCCCGTGCTTCAGAATTTATTAAACTAACTATATTGTCCACTTTATTAAATTCCTGTAAACTCTGTGTGCTTGTCCAGGCGACCTTGCGCTTCTCCTCTGGGGCTAAAGGACGTATTGAATCAAGGGAGGTATCGTTCGAAAGCGGGTGACCAGGGGCTATTTATAAACTAGTTGACCAAATGACTAGATAAATGAATTAAACCAAGCAAAGAATCCCCTGCTCTGTTGATTATTGACAATCATAAATCTCACATAGCTTTGCAGACTATCTTATATTGCAGTGAAAAAACATTATCATGGTTGGGTTGCCATTTCACACATCACATCGTCTCTAGCTCCTGATGCGTCATTTTTCTGCCCATTAAAAACCTACTATAGATAAGCATGTGACAACCTTATGGCCATTCATCAAGAACAAACTATCACAGAAAAAAATATTGGTGAGCTTTTGAGCATAGCTTACTTCAAAGCAGCTACAGTTGGAAATGCCGATAAAGGGTTTAAAGAATGAGGTATCGAGTTTCATAATTTTCTTGTTTTTAGCGGACTATGACGTTATTGGTTCTGAAACTGAGAATAATAGTGCTAATCTTCAGACCTTAAGAGCAGAAAACTAACATATAAACCCTCCAGACGAAGCAGAAGTCATGGCAAATGCTGATTCCTATACACCAAAGAAGAATGTTAGTGTTTTTGATTTCAATGCGTTGCCTAAAGCAACACAATGCGAGAAAACAAAAACTGAAGCTCAAACATTCTTACAAGCACACCCATCAAAGAAATGTCAGAACAAGGAGAAAAGCGGAAGAAAAAAAAAGAATTATTTAAAAAATCAGGGAAAATAAGCTCGTGAAGCTAAAAAGGGATTAAAAAGAAAAAAAAACTCAGACCAAGTTCCTGTAGGCCCAAGTCTATTACTGTGGGCTCGTATTCATGCCAAGCAATGTAGTTGCATCAAATTAAAAGAATAGTGTTCTAAGATGCCTTGCTTGGAAAGTGGAATTTTGTGACCCTCCAACAGAATAATGGATCCAGAGCTGTAAAAGCCAAGAGTGGGGGCATGAGGAATGTTTTAATCATGAAAATGGTATTTTTATTTGTGTCTCTTGTTAGCTGCACAACTTAACACGTGAACATTACGCTACAATGCATTACGCTTAATTTGATACTTAGTAAGATGTAAAAACACAGTTATCATTTGTAAAACTAAGTAACATATTGAAAACATAAAATATGTTCAACCTTTTTCAACGCTGTCATCTTGCCCCTAGATCTAAGTCATCTTGCTCCAGTACTGGGGAAAGATGACGATTTGTTAAGGTTATGAAAAAATAAAAATATCCTTCGTTATTTTTATTTGAAAAATTAAATGGTAATATATTTAATACTACAAAGAACTACTCTAACAGATGATGTAAAATTAATTTTACTATCCTTAAAAATAAATTAATAAATCGCGAAAATTGTTAGCATAGTCATCTTGCCCCGGTCTCCCCTACAGTTACAATCAGCTTTTTACATAAAATGACACATATAGTTTGGTTGAATACGTGAAACTAAAGCGCCGCGAATTAATAAATATCAATAAGCATTAATTTAATTCTAAGTCATCAGATTTATATATCCTGTATTTCAAAAGTAATACAGGACGGAAAAAGAGAGTTATTACAATTCGAAAACTCACCCATATGAAGGGAAAAAGTCCAACAAAATAAATATATTGTGGTTGTTTCCTTCAGTCAAAAGTAGTACTTTTAGTCACTGAAATTGATAGAATAAGTAAAAAAAAACATAGACCCAGAAAAATCTTTCATTTTAGCAACAGTTATTTTTAAATTAATTTTTTGAAATGTCCAATTTTGCAAACAAGGCGTGATCTTGATGACGTCAGAAATGATGCTCTTTGGCGCATTTTGTACTACGTTTCCACGTTATGATAATCAAGAAGCGAATTAAAATTACGTCCTACGCTTGCTGTCAACCATACCGTTGCCAATACACGTGAGTAAAGATGCAAATTAAATAGTTTGCTCTGTGAATGGCAACACAGAACGGCATTTCATCATTTGTGACGTCATCGGCAAGAAATGTAAACAATGAAAACGCACTGATTTAATTTTTTTTTAAAAATATTAAACTTGAACAGATTATTTAAAAAATGGTTAGATCCTAAGTTTTTAAGCATGTTCTTTCAGAAAAAAATACTTTTAAAATTTTGGAAACGACGCCATTAGTCGCACTTCCTTAATTTACCAAAATATGAGGCTGGTAATGATAAACTTACACTATAATAAATAAACATAACTAAAGAAACAACTTTCATATGCTGAAAAGAGTTAAGAACGTTGGATGTAAAAAATAAACAACAGACTATTAAATAAAGTTTATGCCCAAATAGAGCAACCGATTTGAAACTAATTTAAAATAAAATTCTAGATGGAAACGCTGTTTTAAGATTTGGACGGCAGCCAAAAAAAAATCTCTTTTAAAACAATTATTAGAATTTTATTTGCTCACTTATATGCAAAATGGCAACAGGAAAGAAACAAAAATTCCTGAATAACTTAATGCTAATAAATGTTTTAATTAATAACTCCGCCAAATAAAGGCGTACAATGGGGTTGTTTCCTTCGGTCAAAAGTACTGCTTTTAGTCACTGAAATTGATAGAATAAGAAAAAAAAAATAACGTGGACCCAGAAAATATATTATAGTTATTTTTTAATTATTTTTTTTAAACAGTCCGATTTTTCAAACAAGGCGTGGTCTTTATGACATCACAAATGATGTTCTTTGGCGCATCTTTCTACAGTGTTTAAACGTTATGATAATCAAGAAGCGAATTAAATATTGCGCTCAACGCTTGCTATCAACCATATCGTTGCCAATACACGTGAGTAAAGATGCGAATTAAATATTTTGCTTTATATTTTGGCATCAGTAAATGGCATTTCATCATTTGTGATGTCATCGGCAGAAGCTTAAACAATGAAATCGCACCGACTATTTTTTTTTTTTTTTTTTAACATTAAATTTAGTCAAATTATTTAAAAAATGTTCAGATCCTATGTTTTTAAGCATGCTCTTTCAGAAAAAAATACTTTTAAAATTTTGGAAACGATTCCATTACGAGATTGGTCTTATTGTTTTCTTTGGAAAATTTCGAATTGATCGGTATCTTGTTCGACTCTCGAGAAGATCTATCTATCTTTAGGTAGACAGACAGACGGATGCGAACAGATTTTAATTGTATGGATCGAGTTTAAATATCACAGCAATATAGTAATAAATATAATTTTCGTCTCAGTTACTTTGAGTTCTAGAGTCAGCAAACGAGGTACGTCAAAATCTTTTTTTTTTCTGATAGTTAGTTTGAACTGCTAAATGATTACTGTTACATTTGTAATTAATAACAAAAAGAAAGGGGGAGGGGTCTTCAAATTAAAGACAGAATTACAGTTTAATTTTCATTTATGCTATAATTGCAATTTTTATTTTTCTTCTCAATTCAAAAGACTTTTTATAAGTTTATTTGTTGAGTCTGTTACACGAAGTGGTCAAAATATTTAGAAATTTTTTACGAATTTTCTGATTTACAATCCATTGGTACTTTATTAACGCATCAATAATTGGAGAATCAATGAAAAAAACAACTAATTGGCAGAAATTATTTAAATTAGTAGTGCCCAACCTATGGTCTGTGGGCCACATCCGGCCTCGTGTATCCAGGTTGGTTTATCTTCAAAAAACGAAACTCACGATTTGTCACTGTATTACAAATTTGGCGACAATACTTTAGTATTGGTTTCTGAAAAACAGATAAAAACTTTGCATCTAGCAATGATAACATCAAATTCTTGGCTTGTAAATATTCTTTTATTTTCCATGTTAGTTAAAATAATTTTAAAACTTGACATGTATTCTGGTTCGCGATTATGAGGTGTGGCCATCGGGGAAAAAATGGCTGGGCACCACTAATTTAAATTGATAAAGAAAATACAACAGTTTCGGACATGATTTGCATTATTTTCGTTTGAGTTACCCATAATCATTGTTAAAAACACGTTTTTTTTTCCTCTTTTTGCCTCATATAGAAACTTTGTTAAAGTTTATGTGTGGTTTAAATATCAGAAGCAATAAAAATCACTAGCCTAAAGCAAAATCTTCTCCAGGACAGTTTCCTTGCACTTTGTAACCAATGAAAATAATCAGATTCAATTTAGAATGAAACAAAATTGGAATGGCTTTCGTCTCCCGTTGAGGAGCAGTAGTACAGCTCTGAATAATTGATTTTCTCTCCCATATTCATTTGGAATTATGAGTATCATAAAATTTGCAGGAATGGAGTGGCAACAGTCTTCTCTGTAGTTGCTAAGCAGAGGGTTAAAATGTGAGGGAAGATTAAATTCCATTCTAGTTTCCATAGGCTGCTAATTTAGAATAACGGAAATAAGGTCAAAGTAAACATTATTTTAAATTCTGATCATGCTAAAAATTATAACTGGTTTATATTTTTATTTTATTATATTCGTACATTCATAAATATTTTTTTAACCTAAGCAATCTTAACATGTGATTTACTTAGCGTTAAAATAATTAATGTATTTCGTGAATGGTTACTATTTCTTCTATGATAAATAATATCGTTAAACAATGATAAAATCTAATATATATAAAAAAATCTCCTGTCACGGTGTTAGTGTTTGAACTAATCTCAAATGGCTCGACCCATTTTTATGAAATTTATTGTGTGTATTTGGTAGGTATGAGAATTCGCAACTCCAATAAAATATAGGAGGCGCTGCAGCCACTGTCTAAAGGCGGATGAAATAGGTAAAATAAACAAGTGCCGTAACTTATAACTTGCTTTGACGCTTAGTGAATGACAATAATTTTTCATCGTGTTTGTGGGAAGCTTTCTTTTCTGTTCTTCTAAAATTACATTACACCACAAACTGTCTGAAGCCTGCAATTTACCCCAATGTAAACACGTGAAATGGAATGTTTTACCTTTTACTTTAGTATTGTTAATCACCGCAAGGTAGAATATGCAAGCTCTGGAGTTGCGAATAGGTCGTAAAGTATATTTCATACCGCTAGATAATCAGGGTGTCTCTATCCAGAACATTTTTTTTTAAATCAATGTAAAAACCATTGTTGAAATTCATTACAAAAACCGTTGTTGAAAATGATAGTAAAAACCTTTGTTGAAAATCATTGTAAAAAGTATTGTTGAAAACCGTTGTAAAAAGTATTGTTGAAAATCATTGTAAAAGCCTTGCATAAACAAATTACAAACATTTTATTTGTAGACAAACAGAAGATGGCAACAAAATGTTTTTTAATCATTGAGAGTTTTCCTATGTTTGGCCGAAGCGTCGCGTCATTTCGACATTTTGTTTCGCATTTGTTATTTATCACAAAGCAGTGCGTGCCAAATTTTGAAGGATACAAAAATTGTGTCTCTGTGTGTGTGTGTGTATTACTGTATTGAGAAAATGATTTTTTAATTTTTATTGTTATTATTATTATTTTTTTTATCGGTGATCATCTTCTGCAATGCTCCATCCCTCTTTCTGTCAAAAATCTCATCCCAAAAAACTTGCAATACATTCTTTATTTTTTGATTAACAACCAAGATATTCACTAGAATATATTTATCTGGCAGAACAACGTTTGCAGGGTCGGCTAGTTTAGTATAAGATTATTTAACTAACCATTAGCTGAAAGTAAAGTATAAAATAATATTAAATGCCACTTTTTCGGTACCACTTATATTTAACCTTTTCAGCTTTGAACATATTCATCATATGCCCATAACGCAGAAAATTTAGAAAAAGTAATGTGATTATAAGAAAGAAATGACAGTAACAACAAGTAAAATAAGCACACAAACACAAAATAGTTCTCTTGGAACGATATTCAGCTTTCCGATGGAAGACTTTTTCCTTTTAATTTTGCAGTACGGACTACGTAAAAAAGGTTTGCTTGCTTGTCACTCTTACTTCTCATCTTTTTCACTCATCGCGCTCAAAAGTATGTCACGAAACTAAAGAGAGGATACTTCTAACGATTTCTTCCTATAATAGAATACTTTCTGACTAAGTATTTGCGTTCTAACAAACATCTGCGTCTTCGTCTCTATAAATGTTTTTATACAGAATTGAGCAAAATCGTGCGAAAGTTTTTTTGGCAATTAAATTATGCGAAGAGGACATGCAAGAAGAGATTGTTCATCTCTTTTGTCTTCATGCATTTTTGAGTGCATGCACTCAATAAGGTAGTGTAAAAAATGTTGCTTTGTTTTTCAAAGAACTTAGTCTTACGCTTCCTAATATACCTGAAGTAAAGTGGTCGGACTCGCAACAATACAGGATAATTCAAAAATAATGGTAGGGTTTCGTAAAGCTACCAATTTAAGAATATTCGACCTACTCTATCTCTCCGGCTACTAGCTCCCTGTTGGAGCTTGAAGAGAAGAGCGTGTTGTAAACAAGGGCAGATCCAGGAACTCTTCAAGGGAGGAGCGAAACTGCATTTTTAGAATTCTAGAAAAATTGCAGAGACTTTCGGAACCCTCTCCCCCTAACATGGTCGAATATCGTTTAAAACTGCAGTTTCGATAAATAACAAGAGAAAAGAGCTTAAACCTCATTTCTACCTCTAATGTTACCAAACGTGGCGTAAAATCGTGTTTTAAGACCTCAAGTTTGAAATACTCCGAAACATTGCTGGCTGAGAGCACCTTCTTCAGATTCTTCGCACATTGTCTAAAAAATACTTTTGGAACTTCAATGTCAAAAAATTGCTGGTAGAGCCCCGCAAAGAAGGTGCAATCACCACCATCGCTCTTACCTTGTATATGTCCATGGTTGTTAAGTTTAAATATGATACAACCAGATGTCTCTACGTGTTTATCGTATATGTCTCATTTGTTTTTTATTATTACGTTAGCCCAAATGGCGATCAAGGTAGACGTGATTTAGTACTTTACTATTGGCCCCTCATAGGTCACCAGACCGAAAACCGTGTTGTTTATTCCTGTGGAGGTACGTAAAGGATACTGTGTTGAACTGATAATCTTGACGATCTGAAAAAAATATATATCACTGCAGCCATTGCTTCTGTAGCTGCGTACACGCTTCAACGTGTACGGCAGGAGTTTATATACGGGTGTAATATCGTCCAAGCATCAGGAGGAGGGCACATAGAACATCTAGGGAATGATTTAAGTATGTAAAAAAGTCGTTTTTGTGCTATTTTTACTCTTGGAAATACACACATTGGAAACCTCACCTTTTTTTTTTTTTTCAACCACCCTCTGTATTTCGTGCTCACTCGTGGAATGCAAAACACGTTAAAAAAAGATTGTTTGACAGAAAATTAAAACAAAATATATTTTTAGAAGAAAGAAATTGTTCGAAATTATTTCAAACATCGAGATGAAAGTGTTTTTCTCGGTTCCTACGAAAACGTTGCCAACAGTGTGTTACACTGGTGGACAATTGTTAAGGACGGATGGCAAAAGCGGCGTCAGCAACCATAAAATGGAAGGCAAAGAAGTATCGGAATTAGTTTAAGTTCGGAACACTGTAAGACGTGTTGTGAGTATGCAAATTTTAGACTCATGACGTTGCTGCTCACGTGATAGCGCTGATAAACGATGTAAAGGATTAGGCGCGTGATGACCATTCTTGTTCAAAAGCAAAGTTTGACAAGAAAGAATCAATTGACGAGCGTGCATTTTTCCGTATGTCTTCCCGACATAACTTAGATAATTTATGGGTGGCCTTGTGGTTGGCAACATCGAAGAAGGGCAGAAAAACTTAGATGTTGCGAGGGCGTCGACGTCAGGCACAGAGTTGTTTCTAGAGTTAGGAAATCATTTCAAACAAATGGAATGTGTAGCAAATGTTACGAGGGAAGTCGTTACGCAATACGAAGTCAGCAGAAGATTATTACTTAGTACTAGCAACGAAAAGGAACCAGCGCAACACAGCTACTGAGGCAGCGAAGCAGTTTTCTGCTGCTACTAGCAAGCAAATATCCTGAAAAACTGTAGCCAAACGTTTGAATGCAGTAAGACTATACGCCTGTAAGCTTGTTTTGTACATCCCATTGTCTACAAGTCAGTGTTTTGCTCGTTTGTAGTGATGTCTTCAGCATCGCATTTGGAGAGAAGTCGACTGGGCTTGTGTACTGTTCTCAGATGAAAGCAGGTTCAGTCTGTCGTCTAACTGTGGACGGAAACTAACCTGTCATGAGAGTCGCACAACATACAAGCCGGCAAACATAAAAGAAAAGACTAGTATCCTACAAGTTGTGTCATGGTATGGGCAGGATTATGATCAATGGCCGTTCGTCGCTTATGTGCTTCCAAACAAGACTTTGATGGCTAGTGATACATTAATGTTGTTCTACTGCCTCATGTTCACGTGTTCTGCGGTGTTGTGAGCGATAAATTCGTTTTCATGGATGGCAACATAACATGTCATTGTAACAACCGCCGTCCAACAGTGTCTAGCTCACTCAAAATATTCAGTCCATCGGATGGCCAGCACGTTCTATGGATCTGAATCATATCGAAAATGTTTGGGATGCTTTATCGAATAGTCTTGCTGGTCGACAACACCCTTCAATATGCAAGGACACCCTTATCCATGACTGACAGAAGAATGGGATAAATTATCCAAACAGCTGCTGGATAATGTTGTGTAAAGCATCACATGACGCGACTAAGATTGCATCGCTCTCCATGGTAGTCGTATCCCATATTGACATCATACGTCGGAACGCCTGGGGCGGTAACTACATTTATTCTCTTTTATGTATTGAGCTCAAAATGACCGTTTCGTCCTTTGAACACTTTCAACGCCTTCTGGATTTCAGAGCACAATAAATTGTCGTCATTGCAATGTTCTAGAGTTCTGGCATTAGTTTATTTCACTTGGCATTGAATTATACTTACGTTTTTACGTGCTACATAGCCCATTGGAATCCGTCCTTAGCAATTGTCTACCAGCGTATTTATACATCAGGAAGTTCCGCTTTAACCTGCCAGACCTTTATTTCCGCAACCGTTAGACCTAGATGTATACTCCCAATTGCAAAAATGTTCAAAATCAGATGCAGAGTTAAGATATTGAAAGTTTGAAGCAAAAATAGAAACGAGTCAAAAAATACAAAATTTAACTTTTTATACGGGCCCCAGGTCCCCTAGCTTATATTTAGGGAAATAATTGCTACTGAAATCTATTACTGACACAGAAAACTTGACATTTGTGCGACCAAAACTCTAGGAGATATTCCAGTTCAAAGATTTAAGGGACCATACAGAGGTTGTGATTGGAACTCATCGCCCCTTTCAGAAGAATGAAAAATCGTCAAAGTTATTTATATTTTTCATTGCTATTCAAAAATAAATGCAAATGTTACGTATTAATACGCAAAAACCCACTAAAAAACCTCGAACAATTTGAAAAACTACACTCTATGCACACATATAATTTTAAAATCTTGTTAACTGCTATATTTCCCCCCCCCCCCCCAAAAGGTTTTATTGACGGCGAGCGTAAAACGGCGTAAGTCACAAAACGCTTTTTGTGTTGGAGTTATTTTTAAATGGAGATTATTTCCCTGAACATAAGTTAGGGGACCTAGGCCCGTATAAAAAGTTTTTTTTTTTTTTCTTTTTGACTCATTTTAATTTTACTTCAAACTTTCAATATTTTAACCCTGCATCTGATTTTGAACATTTTTGCAGTTGGAAGAATGCATCTAGGACTAAAGGTTGCGGAAATGAAGGTCTTTCAGGTTAAAACGAAACACCCTGTATATGTTTCAAAATAAACAGTTGAAGAAATCAAATTCATCTTTAACGTTCTATTTAATCTTCTGGATAAATAGGTTTGGAAAGTTTAAAATTCAAAATAGCAATAGTATAAGGTAAATATTAGAAACACGCAAGTCGCTTTAAAAACGAAAGTATCTTTATCTTCGATATATCCCCCCCCCCCCCAAAAAAAAAAAAAAAAATTACGCGCCAAATTTGGCACTCCCTACGGACTTTTTAGGGCTGCTGTTTCTTATTTTGGTGTTGCCAATTTAGGTTTTTTCAGCTTTTATGTTTTTGCTGTTGCAAAATTTAGTATTTTCTTCCACTTTGTACCATTTTTTGAGTTTTTTCTTAAAGTTTTGTGGCAACAATTTTTGGAAAATTGAAAAAAGTCGCCAAATTTCCGATTGGGGGGAGGGGGGGTATATCAAAGTAGTTCCAAAACGAAAAAGCAATTCAAGCAATAATAACGTGCGGTTGTTAAATTTTATCTTACATGGATGGAGTTCATATTATTCTCATTAAAAAATAAAACTTTCAGAACATTTGATTATATGTAATAGCTTCTAAGGTTTCCTTACAGATTATTTTTAGTTTGTCATAAAATTTGAAGGTAGTATCCCATCTGTAAATTAATTGTTATCTGCTTCTTCCTTTGGATGATTTCTGTCAGGTGTCGTAATTTCAAACTGCAATAACTTTTCAGTTTTTGTTCGTGCATTTTCAGCCACTGATCTCGAGTTGTAATTGCATAAAGATCGTTCGTTCGTCATTGCAGCATGGTTTTTTTCTTTAAAGGCACCAACTTGAATTAAACCCTTCTTCAGTTTCTTCGTTTTCATTTACTCTTTCGTCTGATTCGTTTGGCGTAGAAGTTTCGAACCTTCGCTCAAACCCATTTTACGAATGAAGGACAAAACTCCTTTATTTGTTATTTCAGTGTCAGTTTTCTGGAAAGATGCTGACTTGTCTGAGTGACACCCGTCTTCAGCTGAAGATAATATCCCATCTTTAAAACAATTGTTATCTTTTTCTTCATTTGGTGGATGATTTTTGTCAGGTGTCATAACTTCATTCTGTGAGTCTTCAGTTTTGGTTGATGCACTATTTTCAGCCATTGATCCCAAGTTCTGGTTAGATAAAGATTCTTCGTTTGCTATTTCAGCATTAATTTTCTGTAAAGACGCGGACTTCTTTGACTGACACCCTTCTTCAGCTTCTGCGTTTTCAGCAACTCTTTCAGCAACTTCTTCTGCTGAGATTGGCGTAGAAACCGATAAACTTCTTGAACCTTCTGTCAAATCCATATCAAGCATTAGAACTTTAACATAGAGTTCATCCAGCTCCTGTAGAGTCATTCCAGGATTGTAGTTGTTGTGTTCTTGGGACATATCTTCGAAAACAAAATCGTGATTGATGACAGGAATAGAGAATGATCTTCTTCTAATGCGTCTGTCACAGAAAGTGCGTAAAGATTTAATGAACGATTTATCAGATAACCGTCTTTTGAGTTGCATTAAAGATTTTTGTATGGGCATAGGAAAAAGATTTTAAAATTTAATCAGAAACTTTATTACTGTAAGTTAAGTTCCTGCGTTGAGCTAGTCTCAAAAAAAAATTAAATTAACTTCGCCTCTGTTGCAGTAAGTTTTGAAACAATTATCCCGAGAAATTCATAATTTTGCAAGGCCTTGATAATTTCATGCGATTTAAATTACGTCTTTAATGGAATTGAGCAGGAACCAATTTTAAAAATATAAATCAATCATAGCCTTTCGTCTTTGTTTTTAAAAGTAAAAGTTATTTAGCGTTCGCCCCTATTAGAGCCGCTATATAGATAGGTCGACGCATCAGCTTAAGTTAAGCTATTTTGGACCTGATTTTTCATTGTCGCGGAGCTAGGGTTACCACAGCAAAGTCTCGTATTTCGCCAAATTTGTCGTAAATAATATTTTATTTGAAAAACAATTCACGTGTGTGTGTGTGTGCAGCTAATAATCGTTCGCTGTGAACCATCACCAAATGCGATAACTCGCCAAAAAAGACAACCACTCAAACACGCCCTCCGCTGATGCGCGGATTCGTACATATAGGGTTATTAGCTCTTATTGCATCAAACAATTTGACATCGTTAATCGAATATAAATTACGAAGTTATACTCATAGATTTTCATTCAGCAGTTGTAATAGTCTTTATTTAACCCTCACAAAACGCTTAAAATTTTAGGGCTAAAAAGTATTAAATAAGAATCATAAGAACACTTTATGTAAAAAGGTCAAGTTTATTCATCAACTTCTTTTCGAGTTATGCTGTTTCAAACATTCGGATACCGCATTTTTATATCTGTAAAATAAGCTAAATAAATTAACTTCTTTGTTCTCTGGTAACAAGTTAAATAAGTATTTCAGTTATCGCTTAACAATAGGCCGAAATGCATACAAGTCATTTGTCGAATATAGTTTGTTGTCAATTACACTTTACAAAACGCTTAGCAATTTTGGTTAGAAAGTATAAAAAGGCACTTTTCTATAAAAACTCAAATTTTTAAGTTAATCCATCGACTACTTTTCAAGTTTTGTGGTTACAAACATTCTGACTCTGCATTTTTACTTCCTATTTAATGGATAAGAAAATATTGCAATAGCAAAAGAATTTCCTTCAAGTTTCGGCCTAAATTTAAATTTTACTCACCATCAAATTCATTTCAATAGTTTTTCGGCCAGTCCGCAATTGCATATGTCCTGCAAACACATGGGTAGCCAGATTATGCATTCAGACCATCCCAAAATTATTTACTACGAGTTTTCTCGTGACGCTTATGTTCATATGTATGTATATGCGTCTGTATGTATGTCGCATAGCGTAAAAAAGGTATGCCATAGAAGGCTGATGTTTTGCATGTAGACTCTGAGCGGGATCTACTTGCCCACCTCTCCTATTGGTTACATTCATATGCCTAAAAAGGGAGATTTTACTATATTTTGAGGGGAAAACATGGCAATATATGGCCCTGTTGGCGACAAACGTCGAAAAAAAAATCCTTTTTCGAATCTAGCTTCTATTTGGAATTTTGACGATGACTAGCGAAAAATCTTTTGAAACATGTTAAAATTGTCAATATTTAAAAAATGAATATCTGTAAAACACTTTTTTGCTTCGGATCATGACAAACTACTAGAAGTGTGATTATTTTAAGTGTTTTCTTGCTCGCTCTAAGGCATTTTACTTTTTCTTTATATACGTTCCATACACTTTTACACTATTGTAGAACACAGACGCTAATAAAAACAACTCTTTTTTTAAATGAACATTACATTTGAAAGTACAATGGGGTCGTTTCGAAAATTTAAAAGTTTGTTTTTTCCTGAAAGAGCATGCTTAAAAAAATTTTGAAAAAAAAAATAGAACCGACTTCAAAATTGCTCTAAAAAGTGAAAAATAATTTTATTCTTTAAACACCATCGATAATACTTTTAAACATGATTTTTGAAGTTGG
Source organism: Uloborus diversus (assembly GCF_026930045.1). Taxonomy (NCBI): domain Eukaryota; kingdom Metazoa; phylum Arthropoda; class Arachnida; order Araneae; family Uloboridae; genus Uloborus; species Uloborus diversus. The sequence goes on from NC_072732.1 coordinate 97,227,690, forward strand.
CGCAAAAACGATCGATAAAATCATTCACAGCCATAACTCAACTACAAGTATAAATTTAACCAGGTCCAGTTTCTTCACTACCACATGCATTACGCATTGATGACAGCATATTTGAGTAACGATATAAATGTTTCGTTTCTAACTTTGGATGATTTTTTGATAAAAATATGAACGAAGCATGGTTACAATGGATTTTACTTTTTGTTTTTGCGCCAACTTCAAAAATTATGTTTAAAAGTATTATCGATGGTGTTTAAAGAATAAAATTATTTTTCACTTTTTAGAGCAATTTTGAAGTCGGTTCTATTTTTTTTTCAAAATTTTTTTATTTCATTCTTTTTAGTGTAAATGTAGATATTTCAGTAAAAGTAAGAAGTTACCTAGTAAGAAGTTCGGCTCTATATCACTGTATCGCTTTAGAAAAGCCTTTATTCAAAATTATCATTACAATTACTATAAATGTTACTGTTATATGGCACCAAACTTTTATAACAATGAGTTTCATATTGTCGCGTAGATGAAGATAGCGAAAACAATGTGAAAGCCAAATGAAGCGAATACTCGTTAGTCTCAACTCGAGATCTTTATTCAGAACCACGAATGAACGTTACATCTCCTTATATACAACTTGAGAAAGTGCTGGAACTTTCCAGACTTGAAAAGATACAGAAATTAATAGAACATTCGAGAAAATACGGGAAACAGTAGAAACGAAATTTTAGTAAAATTCACTTTGTCCTAGTCGGGATTTGAACCCGGGTCGCTCGTGTGGGAGGCGATAATTCTACCACTGAGCCACCGTTATCCCCGGATGAAAAGTGCGAACTTCGCTACAATATCATTTAATAGGGAAATTGCATAAAAATTACTGTTTTTTTGCCCATAACTTTTTTTCTAAAGAACAAATATGGTCAAACAAAGTAATGGGACCTAAGTTGAGCCATCCCCTATCCATTAAAAAAAGAATCATCAAAATCGGTTCACTAGGTGAGACGCTATGAGTGGACAAACAAAAAAAAAAACATACATACGGTATGAACTGATAACCGCCTCCTTTTTGAAGTCGGTTAAAAAACATAGGATTTGGCCATTTTAAAAATAATTTGACAAAGTTTAGTTTTTATTATTATTATTATTATTTTAATCGGTTGCGCAGATTAATATTTTTTTTTACGTTTTTACACATGACATCACAAGTGAAGAAACCCATTCACTGATGTCATAAGCACAGAGGGCAATATTGAATTCGCTTCTTTGCTCATATGTAGTGGCAGCGATATGTTTGATCACAAGCGTAGAGCGCAATATTTAATTCGCTTCTGAAATATCATAACCTGGAAACGCGGTAGACAGCAAGCGTAAACATACAGTGCGCCAGTGGAGTAGCGCCAAAGTACATCACTTGCGAAGTCATAAAGACCACGCCTTGCTTAAAAAATCGGACATTTTAAAAAATTGATAAAAAATTAAATTTTGGGAAAATGAAAGTATTTTCTGGTTCCATGATTTTTTTTTTTTTTTTTTTTGCTCACTCTTTCAACTTCAGTGACTAAAAGTAGTACTTTTGACTGAAGGAAACAACCTCATTTTCTGCGTATAATCAAAGTCTTATATTCGTAGAAAATGTCCAAAAAGCTATTACTATAAGAAGTGTTTCTTCTAACGCTCGTTCATGAGTACCTGCTCCTATTATATTGAGTTATTGAAAAGCATTGATTCTTTAACGGATGTAAAGAAAGTTGTGGGGGGGGGGGGGCACACGCACACACGGCAGATTTTTATGAGTAAGATTATTTTAATAATTAAGGGGAGGTGGGACACGTTGGTATGCTTTTTTACTTATCACTTTTTATCTCTTCAAAAAATTTAATGAACAGTCCGATTTTTTACAATAAGTTTCACTAAACAGTTCTCAACACCAGTTTTTTTTTTTTTTTTTTTGGAAGCGTTGAATTGATTTTTTTTTTTAATATTAATTTTTTAATGGAACCTCGTAAAGTGGACCGACGTTTGCACGGGTGGGATAAGTTGGTCCGAATAGTGGCCACGATGAACCGCATAGCTCAATTTTTTTATAATTTTAGTGACAAATACTTGCAAACTTTGAAAACTACCTCATTCTCTTTTGTAGGTAGAGTGAGAAATATAAAGTTTTCAGATCAATATAACATATTAAATTCATTTTAATTGATAAATCATCTTTATTTAAAAACAGCAATAAACATTCACCATTACTACACAATTTTTTTCAAAAATGAAAAGAAAAATCAGTTATTGAATATTCATGAGACAATTAATGCAGATTAAAGTTACCTAAAGATTCGTTAAATGATACCTGGGAATATGAAAGTGCTACGTCTTGAGTTTTAAAAGTAGCTCTTTTATTGGACAGGGTTTTGGAAGGATTTGTTACCTTTATGCAAAGTTACATCAATATTTACTAGGGGGTAAAAGCACTTTTTTTCCACATTGCATTGCATGAAACAACTCCAGAAAGAAAAGAATCCTGTTATACTAATACCATACGTTTCATAGAAAAAGTGTGATAAAATATACAGCTTTAAGTGAGCATATCTTTGTGTTCTAAAATCAAAATTAGATAATCTTAAGTAAAAGTATATTTTTGTATTCCTTTAATCAATTATTTGTTTTATTTTGTTTATATTTAGAATGCTTGTTTAGCAGAAATAATTTGTTTAATGCAGGAACTATTGCATATTTTACTTTTAGAAAACAATTTTCTGCAAAAGTTTAAAAGTATATTTGAGAATATAAATAGTAATAAAGTGCAGAGATATAAAATAAATCTTTTGGTAAAATTAATTAGTAAAAGTTTTTAAAAATAATTACAAAATATATCTTTGCTCCCTCCCCCTCCCCTAATTTTCTATTGTTTCAAAGCATTGGTAACATGAAATAAAATGAATGTATAACATACAAACACTTAAAATATTGCTATAATTATTGAGATTTAAGAGAAAAAATTAAGTTTTTAAATTATGTAAGGTGGTAGGTTGGTCCGGTCTAACGTGCCCGACAAAGAGTGGACCAACCGACCCCCACCTTTTTATGCCTGAAGAAGTGATGTAATAATTTTTTTCTTTATGACAAAAAATTTAAAAAATTGCCAATTATTGTGAAATAAAAGAACTTACTTTTAGAAAGGAGTTAGATTTTTTTCCTCTCAATCTTGATAAAAAACATTAAAAGAAATAAAGTTACAGTTTTCTAAAAATTACTCAGGATTACTAAAATAACACTTTCTGGAATAAAATTTGCTCAATATAACTGTACCATGTGATTTCATTATAGGATTTGTAGGACCATAGGTGCCAATTGTTGGTCATAAAATAAAATAAAAAATATTAGTAATATCGAAATAGTTGAGAGTGGTCGAACCCAACGTACCCCACCTCCCCCTGCGTACTATTATTCTTCGTTATTTTTGGCATACATCGAAAGCTTATCCTACCAATTCAACCAAACAATTTATACTTCCATGCTATGCCCAATGCGTACCAGAGATAATTCCAGTGACTGTTGGAAAAAAAATTGCCATTAGCACCTACGAAAAATGCTCACATGCTTAGTTTTTTGTTTCCCCCAAGGAAAAAAAAAGAAAAAAAAAAAAGAAATAACATTTTTTTTTCGCCCTTTCCGCGAAAGTAAAATTATTCTAAGTACAAAACTATAATCATATTTTAAAAAAAACTACACTTCGCATCACAATCATCGAGATGCAACAAATTGGCAGTTAGTAATTGACGAAAAAATTTGGAACTTTGAGTTCTAATTTAGTCATTATAAAATAAGAAAAAAAAATCTTCATAAAGTTCAATTACTAAATTTTTTTTTGTCATTATTAAGTGAAGAATTTTATTCATTCATAAAATAAGAAAAAAAAATCTTCATAAAATTCAACTAATAAATTGGTTTTTGTCATTATTAAGTAAAGAATTTTAATGACTCGCAAAACAAACTCATAATGTAACAAAATTTATCTCTAATACAACAGACACGCACTACGTAAACTGCAGCTGAGAAAGGAATACAACTTTTAAAAAGCAAATTACACAGCCCTGCTAATTTTTTTTTAATTTAATATTCCGTAATTAATTAATCATTCCGTATTCCATAATAATAACTATCTTCATAGCATTACAGATCAAATTGTAGTTTCTAATGAGAAAATTACTCTCATGCTGCGTAGCTTAATGTTTTATTTTGAAGTCTCATTATTAAAGTGTTTAATAACTTTACTTCTAACTAAGTTCTAGATCTACTCTTAGCAGAGTTTTTTCTTCTACTTTTTCTTTTTAAACATGCCTATATCATATGTATATTTAACTAGCTGTACTCGCACAGCGATGCCCGTGCTAAAAATTTAATAGAAGTCCGTTGAATAAAAAAGATTAACGCCCCCTCCACCTCTCATGTGAAATGATCTTTTTTTTTTTTTTTTTTTTTTGTATAAAACGCGAACACACCTTTAAAAAAAAACTATTAAGTTTCTTTGGAATTCAAAACTTTTCGTCAAATCATTAAATTAGATTTACAGTTGCTTTAAAACTCTATTTAGCGAGTGAAGCGGTTTTTACTTCAGTTCAAAATATTTCGCCAAATAAACAAAAAAAGACATCAAATAATATCTTTCAAATGTAAAAATAGTTCCGCACCTCTATTGTTTATCGCCAAACTCGCACAGCAACCAAGCTATCATAATCCATCCGTCTAACGAAAAAAAAAAAAAAGAAACATCCAGTGGAACATTCAAAAATCATCGTCAAAAAAAAAGAAGAAAATGTCGTACATTTCACTCGGATAAAAACAAATCAAAAGTTTCTTTTCTTTCAAAACAAATCGCCAAAACAATGAATTACATCTACGGTTGCTTTAAAACAATAATTCTAGATTGAACTGCTCAGCGCCTAACGTGCCAAGCGACCACGCTACCGGAACCCAGCCCTTTTGTGAGTGAAGCGGATGTTTTTTCTTTCGTAATAACAAAAGTTTCGCCACAAACAAACAAAAAAGTATAAAAACACATCAACAGTAGCTTTCAAATCTTTATATATTAAGAGCTGCGGTTCTCGGCTTTGCCCGGTCTACCTTGAGAATAAAAATTGTGTCAAGTGACGTATATTCAACAATCAGGCTTAAATAAATAAAAAGAAAAACACCATGCAAAATTACCCTTCCTTCGCTGGGGGGCAAGTGGTTTTCCGTACATTTTTTATGATACAATTATGGGAGTTAGTTTTTCAGAAAGGTATCGGTACGAGGAAAACGAATTTGGATGTTGCCAACTCCTAAAATGGTTCAGGGGGCAGGGGGACGGTTATAGCTGCGTGGGGGGCAAGTGGTTTTACGTTTAAGTTTTGTGATACAATTATGGGAGTTAGTTTTTCTGAAAGGTATTGGCACGAGGAAAACGAATTTGGATGTTGCTACCGCCAAAAATGTGGCAGGGGGGCAGGAGGGGGTTATAACTGCAAACATAAAACAGTTATGTAGTCAACATTTCTTGGTTTACAACAAGTTTTCAAAACTTTAAATGCTTAACTCCACTAATAATATTATAACGCATAAACATCCGAATTAAACTGCAGACACGAGTCTCGGAGCTATTAAGAGCTCCTTTTTCGTTGTAAAAGATATGAGTTTATAAATGAAAATTTACACGGCTAAAAACGATCTTTCTATTGATAAGGGGATCCTGGTAACTAAACCCATCATTTAAGCAAAAATTTGGGGAGGGGGAGGCTTCCCCCTCCGAAAAAAAACTGCAAATTCGCATTTGTGTATTTTATCGTTTTCCTAATATATTCCCTCATCCATATTAAATATGTAACCTTAACTCAGATCTGTCATTTGGGGGGTCATTGGGGGAAGGGTCAAATGCCCCCCTGACATTGAACATTTTTTTTGTACGTATAAGTAGGCATTGTTTTTCGATCGGGGGGGGGGGGGGTTGAGGAGATTCCCAATCGAAAGATTATTTGTTTCTCTAAACGAGCAAGTTTTTCCTAATTTATGCACCCGCGTTTCTTTTCCCCTCGTTTTCTCCTCTTTCCTTCTACGAATTAGTTTTTCGCTTGTTCGAGTTTCCGGTATTACATTTCTGCATAGATATGGGGCATGCATTTTTTCCCTTGATAGTAAAATATCTGTGGGGCTGTGGTTTCTTTTCTCAATATTGGCGTTGCAGCATCGGAAGTTTTTGCTAGTGTATAAAAATTCCCATAAAAATCTGAAACTTTTGCTAGACTCTGTATCTCAGTTCTTGCATGAAAGAGAGTTTTTAGTAAAACTCGAGTGAATGTATGAGGCGCAAATCGCACAATAATTTCATATCGAAATTAATGAGAGTTTTAACTCATACAGGATGACAACAAATAACTTGGGCGCACATAATGCATTATAATTTAATGCTAATGAAAATATTACGACCAAAATTTTAAATAAATTTAAATACATTATTTCGTGTAATATATTTACAAATTTTCAAGGAAGCTACCTTCAGCCTGAACACCGAGCTTTAAACGTGTCACAAAATTTTCGGCTATGGGCCATAACTAGGGATTGCAATACTGGACCAAAAATGCAAAACCGGTGTTCGGTATTTTTTAAATTGTGATACCGGAATACCAGTATCAATACCGGTATTAGAAATTTCCCAAGAAACATTCAAAAACGTGATGTTTCGTTGCCATATTTTATTGTTTCGTTAAAAAAGTGCATTATTTACTTTTTGTAAACAAATATAAAATAAAAAAACAAATATCATAATAAAAAATCAATATCAGCAAAAAAAAAAAAAAAACACCATGCTCATTTTTACTAAGCCTCGAACTCATTGTAAAGAACAAGCTTCCTGCAGTTTAAAATATTCTTTCTGAATTTACGCAGGCCGGGGGGGGGGGGCACTGTTAATAATGCGCGTCACATCTGTAGTTGCCTGAAAGTCATTTATCTTCAAATAATTCGATCTTGAACTTCTTGGTTTTGAAAAATATCATTTTTGTGAGTGTGGATGTTTCTTTTGTATTGTGGGTAGTTTTTCTTATCATTATTATTTATAGCTAATTGTAATTGTTCGTCGAGCGACAGTTTTTTTTTTTTTTTTCCCAACATTTAAATCATCTTCAGTGATTTCTTTTTCGTCAGAATAGGTTTGTGTTTGCTTTTTATTAATCCTTTGGTTAATGAGTTCGATCTTGTTTTTTTTTTTTCGTTTTCTTTTCTAAATTCTTTGCAATTATGCAAATGTCTGAAAATATGTTGCAACTGATTATGCCTTTTTTCTTTGCAAATGTTTAAGGCATCACAAACACTCTCTCGTTTAGTGTAAAACTGAATTGTGAGACAGAACAGCTCACTAATACTGATGACAACAAATTACTGTTTGTTATACTAACAAGAAAAAGTTTTTTTTCAAATTTCAGATCAGTCGAGACAAATATATTTTTTTAAATATCATATGTAATAGCTGCAATTGGTTGTTGGAATAAACTTCTCAGGACGCATCACTTAAATTCCAATACTTTTATACATTTAAAATTAATTTTCATAAGAGGGCAAGTCTAAAAAAATGGAGATTTTAAAAACGTGGATCACATAAACTATCGAAAGTACGATTCATCACACCATCTGGTGATGAAAATATCATTATGGAATTTTTCTGCTACTTTTAGTCATTATGTTGGAAAAATTCGTGCTTTTAAAGCCGAATTCTTACTTCAATAGATTGATTTTGACACTGTGCCTCATCGAAAAAGAAATTTGTGCTTAAAATAACAGTAGATATCCAATTCGTTAAATTGAAAACATTTTAATTATAAACTATTTATTATTTTTTGCTAATACCGAAAATACCGGTAATGTGAAATTGTAAAATAGCTTCAAATACCGGTATTCGGTATTCCGGTATACCGGTATTGCAATCACTAGCCATAACACACTTACTGATAATTTTCCCATTCCTTGCATAAGGATTTCTTTAGGAATGCCAAAGTTTCATGAGGTTTAACACATACCCTTGTCTCCGAGATGGACCAAACAGAATAATTAATTGGGTTCAAATCTGGGGAATTCGGTGGTCATTCTCGAGCTTCAATGAAGTCAGGAAATGACTTGTACCAATCTTGAGTGCATTTAGCTCTTTGTGCAGGTGATGAATCCTGTTGGAAGGGCCATTTTTGGTTTCCAAAGAATTTTTGCAAACTAAGGTAAGACAACAACTTCCAAAACGAGTTTGCGATATGTTTCTTGATTAATCTTTATCCCTTGATAAACAAAAACAAGTGGTATTTTCCCACTAGTACCTATCCCATACCATTACAGATTGAGGTCGTTGACGCCGTTTAACAATGCAAAAAGGTCTTGGAGACAAGGGTGTGGATTAAACCTCATAAAACTTCGACATCTCTAAAAAAATTCTCATGCTATTCATTCAGACTTAAAAGTGCAAAAGAAATTCATTTAAATGTTATTGAAACATTGAAAAACAATCAGAATCTCCAATTATAATTGCGGAAAATCTAACTTGGCGTAACCCCTCTTAATACAGTGACTAAGCCTTCACAATGCTGCCAGGTTAGGTTTGCTCCAACTGTAGAGTTTTTGTTTTCTTGTAAATAAAAGAAAAAGGTATTTTTCTTATGAAAAGCAATTTTTATTGCAGAAAAGATTAGTTTTCATGATTTAGGTTACTTTTAAGAATTAAAAATATCAAGAAAAAAAAGTGGGAGGATGTTTAGGCTGAAAACATCGGCGTAAATATGTATTTTGTTTATACGTATATTTGCCAAGATCTGTATTTATTTGTTGTGCTTTTGACTTTCAAATTAATTATATGGAATATTGTTCAACTTTTAAAAGCGTCACAACTTAGAAAGTATTGATAAACATACTGAACTCTTTGTTGTATGAAAGTACTTGGAATTTTTATTTCACAGAAACAAATCTATGTTAAAAGCTTTCATATCAGGTAAACGAATTTTCGTTCTATGCATGTCTCTTTCACCGCTCTCTGCAATGCTTCAGAAAAATAGATAAAGCGAAAATCTTTCTAAAAACTATATTCGATGGCAACAAGACGCAAAATTTGTTTCAGAACAGTGCTCTTAGAAAAAAGCATGCTCACTTAATACGAAGCATTTTCAAACTCGCCAGAACGCTATACAAAGCTCAGTACTATAAAAGTAAATTTGATTTTCGAACATCCACTAACATTTTCAGGTTATTGAAATTTTTTTATTAATGCTTACTTGCTCCAAAATTTAGAAAGCGAAAATACGTATTGTTTTAGAAAGTTTGTCCATTCTTTTTGCTCATTTAAGTGCATAATTGAAGGAAGTAGTCCTTTTTTTTCGAGTAGAGAAGCATAGGGCGATTTCTTATGTTTTTCACTACAAATATTTGACTAATTGGGATGGAGCACAGTTTTTCATTTTAACCCTCCAAAAAAACTAACGAAAATCCGTAAAATTTCTCTAAAATTATTAAAAATAATTACATATAACACTGAAAAACAAATTTTTACGAATTTTCAATTCCTCAATATACGTTGGGTATTTCTTATAGATTTCAAGGTGCTGAAAAAGAATATGTTTGCAAAAATTTCCTATCACCCTCCAATTTTAAGAAGTTTCATTTATACGTTTTGGATTATATAGGCAATCTTATAGCAGTTATAAGTTTACAACATTTTTCTTTTAGCTGCATTTGATCCATAGGCATATTTTTTTATTCCGCACAGCAATAGAGTATGTAACAAGAGAGTAGAAACCGAATTCACTTTGATAAGTTTTAAGTTTGCGACCTTGAGCAGATGGTGCTTAGCGTTCCATATCATTTCGGTTTCACACAAGATTATGGTAGTTGAAATTGTCTTTCGGTACTTGGAAATGCCCTGCCATCGGTTCCCATAGCCTATTTTTGTATATTGAAAGCATATTACGAAAATATGAAGATCATAAAATCAATATTCAGGAAATCGACTATTTACATCATAATGGGAGCATATGTGAACTTTTTAAAGTAGTTGCCATTCTCATTTGTCTACAACTTGGTTATACAAAATACTGCTATTTTGCTGAGCAAGTGGGACTGCAGAGCAAAAGATGAACATTACATGAAAAAGTAATGTCCAGAGCGCAAACAGTATATTGCACGTGAAAACAAAAATCCAAAACGTTCCTCCAATTGATAAAAAAATAAACAGTCTCCCACCTTCACACATAAAGTTGGATATTGAAGAATTTTATTAAAGCAATGAATAAAAAAGGGTGTAGGTTTCAATATTTGCAGGAACAGTTCCTTTTACTCACAAGGAGGGTGTTTTCATTGACCTAGAAATTGGGAAGCTTGTGAAGGACCGAAATTTTGAAGCTAGTTTAAGTGATTTAGGAAAACCAGCATGGCTTGATTTTCAAAATGTTGTGACACAATTCTTAGGAAATAAGAGAAGTTCTAAATATGAAAAAGTAATTAAAGACTTGTTAAAAAGTTACAAAAAATTAGGCTGTTCAATGTCATTGATTTGTTTTTTGCATCTCCCTTAGATTTTCTCCCTGAAAGTGTGAGAGCTGTGAGCGACGAGTATGGGAAGCGCTTCCACCAGAATATTTCTGAAATTGAAGCGCGATATCAAGGACAGTTCACTCTGAATATGCTCGGGATTACTGTTGGAATCTTATTAGAAAAGTTTGTGATGGGGCCTATAAGAGAATATCCGAAGTTTAGGCATTTCCAATATAAAATTGAAGAATGTTTTATTTATTTATTTTTTTTTTAAACAAATATTATTATTTTTTCTTAAAAAACCTTTTATTCTTTAAAACATTTTAAGCAACATATATTTTTTTGTGTTTTGTATTAGTCTTAAGCTTTGTAATTGTCTATGGGCAATTCCACGAAAATGTCAACCTTAGCACCAAAATTTCAATATTAACAAAACTATAGGTATTGTAAATCATTTAAACGCTTGTAATATATATTTTTAAAGTGTACCAAGTTAAGTTTTATTTTCTAATTTTCGTATTGAAAATAAGCCGTAACAGATGTCCATGTATTTTCCGGATTTTTTGGGGAAAATTTAGTCTGCAGTAATCAATCTTTTTCCTAAAAAAAATTCTAACTAAAAGGAAAAAATGTTAGTGTATTTCGTTATACTCATAATATAGTTTTAACAGGAGGTTTATACCAAAAAATATCTTTATAGTGTCTCGTTCCTAAACAATCTTAAAATCAGTTTATGCGAATGTCAGTCAGTTACCATAAAAATTAACTTTTTCCCCTCCGCAAGGAAATTATTGGTGGAAGTGTTCCAAAATTCATATTTTCTGCCTACATCAGGAGTATTTAAATGCTGAATAAGTAGAATTGGAAGTTTACAATCGGAACACCGAAAAATCATCGGTAACTGACTGACACACTTGATACGGTAACTGACTGACATTAAAATGGCTCCAATGTATTTATTTTAATACTCCTGAAAACAGAATTATTTTATTTTTAGCCTTTTTTGGGATATCAAACAATTCAAATCTTTTAATTTTTAAGAATGATAACATATTTTATTAATTTTGCTCATTATTCATTCTTACATGATTTCGTAATGCTTGGGCCTGAGTTTCGAAAATTAGAAAAATACATCAATTCAAAACAGAAGAGGAAATCATTTTACAGTCAGTACAGCTAAAAAAGACAAATTTACAATATCTCAACTTTCACAGGGGCGGGGGGATTCAGAAATATGGGAAGTGACTGCCAGTAAAGAACATTTCTATGCACTTTCTTGTGATCTACAATATTTTGTAGTAAGAGTGATAGATGATAATAGGGGAAAGGCTAAAGTGAAATTCTTGAAAAAAGGACTTGTTCAATCATATGAGTGGCTAAGATGATGTAGAGGAAATAAAAATAGTTTACTTTTTACACTGCAAAAAATAAACTGTTGTTTTTACAGTATAATACTGGCAGCTCACATTCCAAAGAAAAACTGTAAAATTTACAGTTCTAAACTGTAAAATTTGCAGTAATATACTGTCTTATAACAGACTTTTACTGTGAAATTTACAGCGATAAACTGTAAAATTAGCAGTAATATACTGTTTTTTAATGGAAATGCCCTGTGAAATTAACAATGACTTACTGTAAAATTAGCAGTAATATGCTGTTTTTTAATGAAACTGCCCTGTAAAATTTACAGTATCAAACTGTAAAATTAACAGTAATATACTGTTTTAGGAATGAATTGGCCTGTAAATTGAACAGAGATAATATGTAAAATTAACAGTAATATACTGCCTTTTAATGAAATTGCCCTGCAAAATTAACAGTAACAAACTGTAAAGTTAGCAGTAATATGCTGCGAAATCAGCTGCATTGCTCCGTAAAAGCAGTAGTATACGGTTTTATAAATGATTTGTACAGTAAAATTAACACAGCAGTAAACCATAAATTAAATAGTTATAAATTTTTATGCAAAAGAGTTCTCTCCCGTATTGTTGTCTATTTTCATAGCCGAAATCACTGCTTTTACAGCTGAAGATCATTATAAAAAAGTAAAGCAATTGATTATGTATGTACGTTGTAGAAATCAGCCTACATACGAAATCTGTTCCTTTTCTAAAGTTTTTCAATAACAAAAAAAAAGTTTTAGGCTATGGAAAGCAACAAGTAAAGAATATAAAAATATCTTACATAAAAATAATTAACTGCCGCTAAATATATGTTTTATTGATATTAATTTCATTGTACACGAAATAAATCAATGCCCGTCTTTAAATTTTGTAAACAGCTGTTAAAGGAGGAAAAAATGGTGCTTTTTCATTTCTGCAAAAACCTTTTAGCTTATATTGCCAACTTAAAAATTTACAAATAGAAGGAAATTGCAAGATATGGTCTGAAGCTTTATTTTAAGAACAATTATAGCCTTTTCATAAAACAAAACTTTTTGATCCATGAAGGTAGTAAAAATGAGAAGTTTTTTTATATATATAACTGAAAACACTACATCGTATCTTCACTGAAAGTACATTTTTCACTTTCAGCATTATTGTAAAGCTAAAATGAGCAGCATAACGTGGGAAATGTTTTACAGTATGCAATCCATTATACCTTTAAGTTTATTTTTAACTTTATACATACAATTCCTTGCATTTATTTTCCTTTTCTGGAAAAACAGATTATTTTCATGGTTTTCTTCTTTTTTTAATGTTATAAGTTGCACTTGTACCTACTTTATTTGAGAAATACTACTAAAAAACTAACGTTATTTCACACCATATGTGCAGTATTCAGCATTTAGACTGCACAGAATGGTTTTTATTATAAACTGAATAGTATTATAGATTAGATTATACTTGATATTATTAACCTTTTAAAGTTTACATAGATGAAAACAATAAATATGTGACGGTTCAAAATTCCAGAGCTACTAAACAGAAACAATTTTTCACTCGGTATAGTAAAATCTGTCAGGTTTATATAAAGTTTAACTTTATATTCTGTTATACTGTTTTCATGAGAAAAAACGAAACATTCACACCATTAAAAATCGCCAAATTATTTTATTTCCTATACATTACCTATAAATACAGATTATTACAGTGAAATTGCAGAAATTCATTTAAAATCGAATGCATATGTTTTCAAGGTCAACATTTTTACATCACGAACTTGATTCTTCTTTGGGACATCTTTGCCGACTTTGGAGCCATCATTAGGCCTTATATTATGAAAGCATCTGTCAAAATAAAATTTGTTAGAATCCCATAAAACTTGTAGACACCAAAAAACATACATGGAAAAATCAAATTACGTAGGTATAAAAATACGCCCTAAAATGATTAAAATTATGACTCTGAATTATCTGAAATTAAAGTTGCCTTAAGAGTTGTTTTTATTTTGAAACCGCTTAACATATACCTAAATTGCAATTGAACCGTTTATTTCAGGAACCAGTTAAGCACTATGTTGTTTTAAGGAGAAAAAAAACTGTTTGGCAGCAATTTGCAAATTACGCATTTGTAACGGTGGTTATTAATGTATAATTAAAGTAGACCTAATCTGGATACTTTACATAAGAACTCAAACAAGAAACAAAAAAAGAAAATAATATTTTACATTTTATCTTCCATGTAAAGAAATGCACTTATACTGGTTTCTGAAGTACAATTAAAAAAAAAAAAATCTTTGTAATTTTCGGATTTTTGAAGGATTTCGTAATACATATGAGACTGTTGATTAAGAATAATGTTTATTTTTTTCGATCGGATAACTGAAGTGATCGGGAGAATAGTTCCTTCTATAAGTCAAGAATTCCAAGTTGTCCAAAATGGGAAAGTTAACATCTTGGCCTAAAGAAAAAAATAAAAATGTTTTAAAAATGATATAACTTGTATCTAGTTTCTTCTTATAATAGGCTTCAGATTATCGGATTACAAATGGAGCAAGGTCGATATTTAGGACAACCAATTGGTAAATATTGGGGTATTCATTTAAAACAATGAACCCTCTATCTAGCATCTTTTAGTACCCCCCCCCCCTCCCCCGAGTTGCTACAGTAGCACTGAAGTTCGTATATAGATGGTTTTTCTTTCTATCTTTTTTTTTGGTAACCAATATTCCTTTCCAACACTTGTTAAACAGCTCAAACTATGTTCAACTGATATCAGCTTCATCTATTTCTTTGACAGCTTCCCATCGTTAGAAATCTGAATATAAAACAAAGTGTGACGTAAAGTAATTACTTAAAACTCTGTCTGTACTTAATATGAAATAATTTACATACTTATAGTTTTTCAAAAAAAAAATTCATAAATTTTATTCCACAAATGTGTTATTATATAGTTAAAATTCTATTTTTTGGAGCTTTTTTCTTAAGTACTAAGGAATCACATAAAAGAGTCATTTGAGTTGAAATAAAATAATACCGTAAGAACATTCTGTCTTATGTCTTAATATTTAAGCAAATATAAGATGTTTCATTTATATTCTGTGTCTTTCAAAATGGGGACGCCCTCCCCCCCAATTTGAACAGCTATCGATGTCCCCATTTAAACGATCAGCGACTTTTTTTTTTTTTTTTAAGTGGCACTTCTTTTGAGGGGATTTACACAATTTATCTTAAAGTTTTTCAGAATTTACCTGAAATCTGGAAGAAACAATTCTATATTCCCGAAATCAAGATGGCTTAGTTCAATCCAATTCAATAAAAAATGAAAATCAGTCAGAAAAGTTGAAAGTTTTTAACAAAAGAATAAATCGTCAAACATATCAAAAAATTGAGTAAATCTGGTAGTGCCAGTTCCAATCATTAAGAACTTGTAAGTCCCCATTTGGCCTGCCGTCCTTGTTGTAAACAATGCTACCCTTCGTGAAAATACTTTGCCAGAAGACTGCACCACTTTTTAACTGTAGATTTAAACATACTCTATTTGCAAAATAACTGCTTTTTATTCACATTGCAGTAAAAATAATCAATAATTTTGTTTGATAAGTGTCACACAAGTCTGAATATGCGAAGAAATTTTCATACGCTGTAATATATCGTACTTTAAACTTTAATCTTTATTGTTGCTTTCATTATGAAGTTGGCTTTAAATTTTGTTCCTGTAATTTTTACAAAAATACGTACATTAATAATAAAGTACTTAACATTCTGTTTTGGTTCCTTCGATTTTAATAACATGTAAAAACAAAGAATCAGTGTTCCAAAATTTACTGAAAAATTTTAAAAACAAATGAAGAAATGTACGTCTAATTTCGCTCTAGCAACAGAAATTTCTATATACCGGTGATTCTTGAAGTGATAATATTCAACTACCCGTAAAAACTAATATTGAACTACAAATTTTAAAAACTCCGACTTAAATGAATAGTTTGCCCGATCACATTTCAACCAAAACAAAATAAAATTTAGTTTATCTTGTTCCAATCCATAGTTCTAGATTGTAACATAGAACCTGACAAAGAGCCACAAAAATCAGCTTCAGGGGCCCAATATGGCACGCAGACCGTAGGATAGGCTTCAGTGGCTAAGAACGCTCTAAACCTCAAAAGCATTTGTAATTAAAAATTACATCCATAAACACAAAAATATAAATGAAAAGAGATACTTATAAACTTCCGTTGATGGCATTCATGTCACTAAGTGAATCATCGCAACATCGTTCAGACTAGGGTCTCCTTTGAAATTCCAAGCGGAACACAACCGCGAACTGCCATCTTGATAAAATGAGGCAAACCATTATTCCATTCAGTTCTGGTCACAAGTTAAGGAAGTTCTTTACATCTGCATACCACTAAACTCAGAAAAATAATATTGCATTAGTGAATAAATTGAAATGAAAAATTCAGGCGGCTAGTATGAAATTTGTAGTTTTTTTTTTGAAATACCTAACCGCAACCATATCACCGGGCACAAATTCAAAATGAAATCAACTACAATTTTATTTTCTCCGTGCGCTGAAGGGAAAGGAACAAAATATTCGATAGCAAATTCTCCCCTTCTTGGCATGCCAGCACACGGACAAAAAGAAATACTTTAATACATGAATAAAAAATATATTACAGGCCATTCGTTTGTGTGCGCAAATTATAACTTAAACATAATGGAATAATTGAAACATTTAAAAAAACTCTAAAAAAAATGTCATTGCAATTCTGAAGTCATTGCAATTCAAGCTTTACGCAAATTTTCCCTAAAAAAAAAAAAGGTTTTGTGAAACAATCAGCTAAATTATTTTTAGTTTCAACAGATTTTATTCCAAATTCATTTTCATCAATCGAATTCCTTAGAAAATGGTACCCCACATCAATCTGCTTAGTTCTGCAATTTTCTATTGCAAATCTAGAAAAATCGATCGCAACTAGAATGTCACAGTACAGAGTACTATTAATCAATCTAAAATTCTGAACTCTTTTCGTGACCAATTCATTTAAAATTCTTTTGTCCATATAACATCCTTAAATTGTTCACTAATTGAAATATACTCCGCTTCCATCGTTGACAGTGCTACGCATTTTTGTTTGAATGTATACCATATTATTTGAACCTATACAAAAACACTAGACCCCCCTCCCTCCCTCCGCCATTGAAATCCGGTCGTGATTCGAGGGGTACTCTATATCAGAATGACAATAATTTATTCAATTTACAGACAAAATTTAGATTTCAGGGATCGACAAACCCTTCAGCTTGTCTCACAAATCGCCTCTTTTATACCCGCATATAGATACGCATTGCAAACATTAGTTTGGAAATGGACCTAATGTAGCTTATACACAAAAATTGAAAAGAAAGCATCAATAAAAAAAGGAAATTGCTTGAGAGAACACTTAAGAAAAGTATCTCCCCCCCCCCCCCAACCTGGTGGTTACTTAAAATAACCAGTCTGGCCTTGAAGCGCATTATTTCGTTCTGCTTATTTGTTCTGTGTTTTGCTAATTTTCACTTTCTGGCGTTCTCAAACTTTGTTTCAAATTCGAAGGAATTACATCTTCGGAAATGTTAGCTTTTAGCTTACTTTAACTATCCCTCCCTGTCTTCATCAGAATCTGATACTTTTCGTGAATTATCATCACAAGTGAAATCGAACTATTTTGGGTCACATTCAATGTTTCTTTCAGAACAATAAACCCCGGCTTCGCGATTCGGACTTTAGAACCATCGTGTCAATAGAATAATACATATCCCTGCATTCTCTACTTTGCCTTGGTATTTCTTTAACCAATTTAATTCTCAACATGCTATTTTATGATTTTCAGGATATTCTTCTTCTACTTCAGATTTACTCAGTAGTGAAATAAAACTGTGTTCCTTTGTTTCCAGTTCTTGTCCCCCCCCCCCCCCCCCGCCTAGAATTTATTTTCATCAAATTTAACATTCAGCGTTTCTGTCACTTTGCGATTTTTGAAATCCCAAATTCTATAACCTTTCATATGAAACGCATATCCTACCATGACTCCCTGTTTAGCTCTCATATCCAATTTGTTTATTTTCTGTTTTGAAAGTCCAATATAAAAAATACAGCCAAAAAAAAGTGAGTTTTTAATAGATGGCTTTCTTCCCCGAAATAGCTCAAAAAAGGTTTTGATTTTTCCTTTTAAAACCGCTCTAGTCCGTCTGCTTCGGCTCAAACTGCTGATGCAAACCCGTTTCATTTAAAAGTGTCCTAATTCCATTCATTAATGTTGAGTTATGGTGTTCTATGACGCTACTTTGTTAACTGGAGGATTTGTTAGTTTTTTCGATTTTTATGCTTTGGTCGTTAAGGTAAATTTCAAACCCAGGGGTTCAGAAATTCCTTTCCGTTATCGGGTCTTTCGAAAATATCTATGTTCTCTTTTAAAACCTGACAAAGTATTTGAAAACCTCGCTTTTCTTCTTTAAGAAATAAACCGATGACTTTCTTGAAAAATCATCTATTGTTGTGAAAATAATCCCCCCCCCCCCAAAAGAACTCATCTGCTAAGGAACCCATCGCATTTAAATGCAAAAGATCTTACCCGGCTTTGGTTTGAATCTCCGTTACAGGTTTAAATAAAATTCTCCGATTTTTTTCATTTTACACTAATAACAATCTGACATATTTTTACTTTTTATATGCAGTGAAAGACAGTGAAGTACAGAATCCCTTTTCAGTATTTATGATACAGTTTTTGCCTTCATCATAAACACGTTGATGCCAAACTTTAAGACTCAAAGGGTTCTAAAAGTTAAAATGTAAGGAAACTGACGAGTTCAAGGTTACAAGAGTTTCAAATTCTGCTGTAGTTCTCAATTCATCTACTTTTCTAAATGAGTATGTCCTTCAAGGCGAATAAAATCTGACAAACAATGCATAATAATGTAAATATTCTACTTTAAATTAAAAAGCAGTAATTTAGACGAGAACGCAACACTGCCAGATCAGAAATGAAAAGCTGAAAATTTTAAGAATATAGCCAGGCACGGCCTGAACTTATTTAAATATGTTGGGAAGGCGTATAATCTCAATTTGTCGAATGGAACTTACATATTTGCCGATTAATAAAATACTGATGCATGCACACGTTAAGTACGCACAATTAAGTACAATATCTAATGAAATTTTGACATTCGAGAATACAAAAACTGCAACATTACAATTATGTCCACAAATTTGCCGAATTGTGAGATAAAATTTTTCCTATATGGCAATTTTGGGGAGGTCATAGAGACTTCCTGTGACCTCCCATCGAGTTTTTTTGGATAAAGTTTCTAAAATTATTTTTATGTTCACAAGTTTCAATGGTACTAGTGCATTTTTCCTGAAGTAAAATTTTAATTTCCTGTCAACGCAAATATAAAACTTTTAAAACACAAGGGTTTCGTGTTTGTATCTGAAGATGCTTAATTTTTATTAGATTTTTTTTTGGGGGGGGGGGGAATGCTTCATTGATGACTTTTTTAATTATTATTATTTTAGTTTTGATCGATAAGTTTGAAAGGTGGCTCCAGATTTCAGAGAATTTCGAGTCGTTCAGACATCAGAGTATTGTATTTCCTCAGTGACAAATTCTTCGAAAAAAAAATATCAGTAAACTTGATACTGTTTGCATGTCTCTCGGTCACGTTGTTATTTTATTTATTTACATTTTATTCATCGAATTATGTTACAGGTTATAAAAGTTACTGACGCTATAACGTAAAGTTTATCAATAAAATGGTTAAATGCAAACTGTTAAAGAAATTAAAACAGAATATAAGAAAGAAAAAAAAACAGAAGAAAGAAGTCAATCGCGATACGATATAAATTTACTATAAAACATAAGAATAACACAAAATATAATCGTAAACAAAGTCTAATGTTCTAATATCTAATAACTTTAAATACGATCAAGGAAGGAATTGATTTCTTTTTAAATCAAATTTGAGTTTCAGAAAATGTTTAAAAACTATCATACGTGCAGTAAAATATTCAGAATCACAGCAACTACTCAGATTTTTTGCTATAAAGCAATCGCTACAACTTAACAACTAAAAGAAATTGCAAAGTCAACATCAACGAATATTGGGATAAGAATTACGATTTCAAAATAAACACTTATTTTACATACATTCGATGATAAAGAAAACTACATTTTGAGGAAAAGGGAATGAATAATATAACTAGTACTTACCTTTAACTTGGATTACAAATGAGCAGTCCTGCCTCAGCACAGCCGAAATATCAACAAAAATGGTTGTCGATGCCTTGAATTCATTAGTTTATCTTCCCGTATGAAAGGAAACACCTTTTGCGCATCGTTTTGCGCAATCTAAAACATTTTTACAGTTTTTCTCTGTTATTTAGCAGAGCAGTATTAAACTGTAGGAAAAAATAGTATATTACTATAAAAACAACAATTATTTTTTGCAGTGTAGGCCTCAATAATTTTACAAAGAAATGATTCATTTTAAAGTATCAAAGGGAAAAAATATATTTAAATCCTCTTGCAATTAAGAAAAAAACTATGAGGAAAAAATGGTTATCGATAGAAAAAAATAAAATTTTATTTTAATTGCAATTCTTTTTTTTTTTTTTTTTTTTTGCGTAAAGTTCTATCTGCAAATTTTAAGGCTGTTAGACATTCGGTCAACCACATTTATTATAGATGCTACAAAAAAAAAAAAAAAAAAAAAAATCGAAAGAAGTTCTGCAGAGCAGCAACGCCTACAGTTTCTGTTATTTTATATAATACAGCTAGGATACACTGAGGGTGTAGACTACTGAAACAAAATACTAGGTAGCACAAAATTGCTATTTCGATGTTAAAAATCAATCTTTATGTACGTTTTGTATCGCCCTTGCTTTTGAACATCATAATTAGCATATTAAAACTATATTTTGTAGTAATTTTCCATATTGTCTAATTATTTTGGGGGTCCTCATAGGCTGAGGGACGCCTGGTCTAGCCCTAATGGCAAAGGAAGCTCTGCTTGTGTGTACACTTATTTGTTTGTTTTACTCCATAATTCTGAATTTTTTTAATTAGGATATATAGGGAATTTAGAAATGCCAATCAGTTAGCACGCCAAGGTGTTCTAGTTACTGTAATTTTGTTATTTTAGTAATATTTTTGAAATCAAATGCCATATGCTAAAAGGTTATTCATTATTCCTTGACCCCAATTTAAATTTATGAATAATTCCTTTTGCTTTCAGCGGAGAATCTTTTATTCAATCTCTACTACTTTTCCCACAAGTTGCATTTATTTCAGCCAGTCACCATGCTTTTAACAATTTTTTAAAAAATGATCTAAAATGCATTTTAAAAATTCAATGATACCATTATATTTAGCTTGAAGAAATCAATAAATTAGGGGAAAATATTTTTTTTAATTTATATTTTGTGTTGCATGTTTACAAACATGCAACACAGCCAGTTGTCTAGCCAGTAGCAATATCAGCCAGTTGCTAATATGTCACTCAGTTACCAACTTGTCGTAAATAATGCAAATATTTATTAAAGAAATACAGTGGCCGCCGCTTATATGGATCACGTTTGTTCTAAACAGTTTTGATTCCATAAAGCAGCTGATTCAATAAAGCGGTTACTTCAATAAAGCTGGATTTTGTTCTGTTTTTGACAATTTGATTCATTAAAGCGGTTGGTTCAATTAACCACTGATTCAATTGACCGGCGTTCACTGTATTAAATTTAACAAATGTATTTTCATTGCTTAGCTTTGATGTAAACTTATTTACAAGTTTTGCTGCTTAATTTTGAACACTTGCATTAGTATATTTAGAAAATTTCAGAAATGTCAGTCAGTTACCGGGATGTCAGTCAGTTACCAAGCCGTTCTAATTACTGTAATTCTTTATTGTAGTAATATTTTCCAACTCAA
Source organism: Uloborus diversus (assembly GCF_026930045.1). NCBI lineage: Eukaryota > Metazoa > Arthropoda > Arachnida > Araneae > Uloboridae > Uloborus > Uloborus diversus. The sequence goes on from NC_072732.1 coordinate 97,249,554, forward strand.
ATGCCATAGGCCGAAAGTTTATTGATTGTTCTTTGATCCTGTTCTGAATTTAATGAAAATTCCCTTTACTTTAAAAAAATCTGTTATTGAATCGGTATTACTTTTCACACAGGTTGCATTCATGTCAGTCAGTTACCATGCATTTAACAATTTTTCAAAACCATCCAATGTGTATTTTGGAAATTCAATTATACCATGAAATTCAGCTTAAAAAGTACAATAAACAAGGTGAAAATATATTTTTAAAAATTAATATTTTATGGTTTATGTTTCAAAATACTCATTGTTTTGCTCTGTGAATGTCAGTCAGTTACCCGTGGAATGGGGTTGTTTTTTTCAGTCAAAAGAGTACTTTTTGTCACTGAAATTAATAGAATAAGCAAAAAAAAAACATGGACCCAGAAAATTCTTTCATTTTCCCAACAGTTATTTTTAATTATTTTTTTTAAATGTCCGATTTTTCAAACAAGGCGTGGTTTTGATGACGTCACAAATGATGCTCTTTGACGCATCTTTCTACCACGTATCCACGTTATGATAATAAAGAAGCGAATTAAAATTGCTCTCTACGCTTGCTATCAACCATATCGTTGCCAATACACGTAAGTAAAGATGCGAATTAAATATTTTGCTCTGTGAATGGCAACATTGAGTAGCATTTCATCATTTGTGATGTCATCGGCAGAAGCTTAAACAATGAAAGCGCACCAATTTAAGTATTTGTTTTAAATATTGAACTTAAACAAATTATTTAAACAATGGTCAGATCCTATGTTTTTAAGCATGCTCTTTCAGAAAAAAATACTTTTAAAATTTTGGAAACGACCCCATTGCCCTTATATAAAATGGTAAATGACAAAAATATTGTACATGTGTTGAATAAATGTCATTAAATTGAGATTTTAAAGGTTTCATATTTTTCAAAAATCTGTGGGTGTTGGAATATTTTTATTGTCATATTCTTTTTCAACAACCCCTAAAACATGAAAGTAACCATTTACTTATTGAAGAACAGAAACCTTGTTTACCAGTGTAATCAAATTGTTTTACTGTCTTGTGCTAAATGTTAATTTTTAACGATAATAAAATGTTGGTGACGATGATGTTTGGAAACGAAATTACGTTTAAGTGTTGACTCATTGGTCGGTCTACCCTACTTATATTATGAATTATATTCCCACTGCTTATATGAGTAGAGTTTTTATGGCAGTGTAATTTTCTTCAAGGTTGCCAATTTGATGTTCTTAAAAATAGGGTTAATAGGGTTCTTTCCCATCCTTCGAAAATATTTTTTTCTGGAAGCGCATTGTCAAAAACACGGGTTGGACTCCTTCGTTTTCAATTAATTTTCGCTCATTATCTCTTTGAAAAATAATCTTAAAAGACGTTCAGCAGCTGTTTTCCTTTTCGCAGACTGACGTCACAAGTGAACAAGTTGCTAAGACTACCAGAATAATGTTTCAAGAAATTGCCAAATTTCGCAAAATGAATATTTTATTTAATTAAAAATTTTGGTTCCGCCAATTATTACTCGCAGTGAAAAATCACCAAAAGGCGATATCTTGCCAGAAAAGACAACTATGAAATCCAATCCAAGATGACTGTCTTCACTTGTGACGTCACACGATGAAACATCTTGTTTTAGGAATCAGGCATTTAAAAAAATAATTTAAAATGAAATGATGGGGGGGGGGGGGGGAGTGCTCCGACTCCATGTTATTTATATAGTTTTTTTCTTTTTTTTATTATGCTATGAATTTTGGTGACTAAAATTGATATTTTTGACTGAAGAAACATCCTCTTTACTTATTTAGTACCTTACATTCTTTAAAACTACAGGTTTGGCAAAAAGCAACCTTTTGCTCACTTCCCGGTTTACACTGTAAGAAAAAAAAAAATTGTATTTACCTTGATATTATCTAATTTCCACCAAAGTTTATATGCATCAACCACAGTTCAGCATTATATTCTCATCAGGAATACACGTTTGGCTTTAAGTTAAGCGTCAAGGAGCGGAAACAAATTATGTAAAGATATTTGTCGGGAAAGGTGTTTGTCGTTTTCATAAGGCTGAGTATCTTGGATTGCCATTTTCATAATGAAGCGATGGTATCTGATGTGGAAGGCGAGATAATTGAGAATGTCTTTTGACTGCTACTGAGAAGAATTTATATCGCTCAAGTGGAAAATAAGTGTTCTGAAATATTTCGCACACTTAGAACGAATCCGTTTACTGGTCTTTTCAATCGGAATGTTTCCTAAATGGTTCGAATTCTCATGTTAGATGTATGATGTATAAAAATAGTGATAAATCTTAGATGAGTAAAACTAATCGCCATTCTTCACTATTTTCTTATCAGTTTAATATAGGCTTTGAAATCTTGTGAAAAATTTTGGAAAAGTACTCAAGTTTCATGGTTAAGTATATTTGGAAGAAGTGTGTACAGTGAGACAACAGCAATTTATTTTTTGTTTCGATATTTTCAGCCTGGTAAAACTTTTGAAAAGTCAAGTCGACATACTGTGAACAATATTAGAGAAAAGAAAGTTGCTTTCAAATATTATGTAAGAAAAATAATAACTATGTCATCATAGCTTGAATACATCGAAGTAAACTATCTCCATTGCTTATTGCACTATTTCTGAAGTGTTAGATAAACTTTACAGAATGGTGTTATTAATCTTACACTAGCATATTAACTAACGTTCATTTTAGCAGTGGAATGATGTTGTTAATCTTCTTTGTCTGAGAACGGCAGCTATTGAGTTCCTTTTTTGCAATGAGGGAATAGTGATAGACACCATTCATTCGTTGCTCACTGCTCCCATGGTTCTTTTATATTAAAAATAGAGAAATTATGTATTGAATTAAACTTAATTACAACTAGCCTATTGATGTAAATAATAAAAAAATAAGTTTGAAGGCCCCGCATCTTCAAAATAAGGATGCTTGAATGGAATGGGGTTGTTTCCTTCAGTCAAAAGTAGTACTTTTAGTCACTGAAATTGATAGAATAAACAAAAAAAAAAAAAATAACATGGATCCAGAAAATTCTTTCATTTTCCCAACAGTTATTTTTTAATTATTTTTATTTAAATGTCCGATTTTTCTAAAAATGCTTGGTCTTGATGGCGTCACAAATGATGCTCTTTGGCGCATCTTTGTACCGCGTTTCCACGTTATGATAATCAAGAAGCGAATTAAAATTGGGCTCTACGCTTGCTATCAACCATATCGTTGCCAATACACGTGAGTAAAGATGCAAATTAAATATTTCGCTCTGTGAATGGCAACACAGAATGACATTTCATCATTTGTGATGTCATCGGCAAGAATTGTAAACAATGAAAGATCACCGATTTAAGTAATTTTTTTAAAATATTAAACTTAAACAAATTATTTAAAAAATAGTTAGATCCTTTGTTTTTAAGCATGTTCTTTCAGAAAAAATACTTTTAAAATATTGAAAACGACCCCATTATGACTTTTATAGCTATGCAATACCAAATCAATATTTCCTTTTCATACTTATTATCGTCGCTAAAAAGACAAATGGGCGTATCTCAAAGCATTTTGTCTGTATTTATAGATTTTCAGTTTACTGTATCGCTTCGGAACCGCCATCAATCTGAGGGACTGTAACTTTTTTACTATTTATTGTAGAGATACGCCCATTGGTCATATTATAAAATCGACATTGGACATTTCTGTGGTGGTCACAACTCATTTTTCGATTTTTTTGAGATGCGCCCTTTGGTCATATTATAAAATCGACTTTGGACATTTCTGTGGTGGTCACAACTCATTTTTTGACATTTTTGGAAATGCGCCCATTGGTCATATTATAAAATCGACTTTGGACATTTCTGCGACGGTCACAATTCATTTTTCGATTTTTTTGAGATTCCCCATTCGTCTTTTTGCGACGTCATATTTAAATTAGATTTTTAAAGTTCCGTTGCAATATTATGATAAATGTAATAATATTTTTTCACCTTTCAACATGCCTAGAAAAAAGGAAATCAAATAAGCTATTTTGGAGATTTTCCGAAACAGATACGAAAGAAGCTGCTGTACCAGTAATAAACAAAGGTTACAGTGAAAGCATTCCATCCTAATCTAATGCTACTTCACAAGATGACACTTTCAGTCAATTTAGTTAATCAAGAATCATCTAAATCCTTCCATCTCTGTCCCAAACAAATACAGCCAACTCTTGATAACTCTAAGCCAAATAACTCAAATATTCCTTTACCTTGAAGTTTTCGTTGGGTCCCAAAATTAGCAGTGTCTTTCAATGCTAAGTTGTCTCTATAGCTCGAAGGTAACAAGTTTTAAGTCGATGCTCTTATGAAAGTTTTATTTTCCCTTCGTTTGTAAAAATACATTAAAGAAAAAAATAAAATTAATTTGAATTTTGACATCTTGAATTCAAATTATGTTTTTCGCAACCACAAGTGTGTATGTGTAGGCGTGTGTCTGTGGGGGGGGGGGTATGTTTGTTTGTGTGTGGGAGTATGTGTATGTGTGTGTAGGCATATGTGTGTGTGGGTAGTTGTGTGTTTGTGTGGGGGTATGTGTTTGTGTGTAAGCATGTGCGTTTGTGTGTGTAGGTCTATGCATAGGCGTCGGAAGCGGGGGAGCTGGGGGAGCTCGAGCTCCCTCTATAATATTTCAGACCGGCTCAGCTCCCCCGGAAAAATTCTAACTGTATAGCTTTTTTCAGACATTGTCTACCTCAAACCTGATTTCAAAAATGAGTTCTACCTTTTTTTAGGAATTTCCACATAATAACCAACAAAGAAAAGCGAGAGATGGAGTGGTCAGTACGGGCAGTACATTTGGATTTCCCTCTTTTCAAACCTCTCGATTCCCGAAAGAAAAAGAAAAGTATTAAAGACAAGTTATCTACATAGGGGTGTTTTCCGCCCTCTCCACTTGGAGCTCGTCTTTCGCAAGTGTATTACACATTACACTGTAGCTCAGTTTATGTTCTTAGTTTTGCATGCCATTTGTATCTCACACTTTCACTAAAAAGAGATAATCGTGAGCCAGTTTTGTATTTAAAGATGAAGGTGCTCCAGACACGTATCAAAAAGGAGGTTTCTAAGGTAAACAACTTACTCAGTTTTAGCTTTACAGAGACTTATCTCATTTTAAATAATCTGACCTTCCGGACGCTATCTAAAGAATCTCCGGCGAATCCTTTTAAATTCGTTGATTAAAACAAACTTGCAAAATATGAAACGAAAGTTAAATTAAAATACTGAGTGGTCATATAATATTTTTGTTTATTGCAATTATCAAAAAAAAAAAGAAAAGAAAGAAAGAAAGAAAAAAACCAATGCTGAGGAAGAAAAGTCTTTTATTTTTTTTATTTCTTCGTAAAAAGTTCAGCCCCGACCAAAGAAAAATCTTTGGTCGGGGGGGGGGGATTATGATCTTATGTTTCGGGTGTTAAATTACACGTTTCGATCAAAAGATACGATCAGATTGCGAAAATATCATTATTCGATGGTCTATCGAAACCAAAAGTGATCTTCTGTCAAGGGACATAGACTAAAAGCCTGATATACATATTCGTCGAACAAATTTTTAAAATTCTATAAAAATTATATTTATTATTTTTGATTGAAAATATTGTCAGAAGAAGCAACCTAAATCAGCAACATACCCAGAAATTACTCTTGCGGAAACATATCATTGCTGTGATTAAAAAAAAAAAAAAAACACACACACACACACACACAATTTCCAGAAATATCCCACGGTAGAAACTAAAAAAAACCCTTTTTATCCATTATTTTGTTATATTTAAACCGTGAGGGATTGATTTTTTCATGAAGTCAAAATTTGCAAAGATAAATATAATTTAAAGAATTCTAAAGTACTACGACACAGAAAAAAAAATTCTCACTAATCAAAATCGGTGAAATCTCCATTAGAATATTTATGAAAAAAAAAAAAACTTTAATAATTGTAAACACTGTTAGATGCGGTGCGAGTATATTGAAAACATTTTTTTTTTTTTTTTTTTAATTTAGACTTTATGAAGTTACATTTCTTCTTCTTTTCTTGTGTTCTCAAAATTAAGCGGTTTTTTTTTTGTCACAGATTTGTTTTCATGCTAAAAAATGTATGTGGAAGAGAGCACTCGAGCACCCCTCAAACTGTTTGAGGTTCTGGGAAACTTTTTCATATCCATTTTCACGATTAAAAATGTTCCTTTTCACTTATTATTCTTAGAAAAAAGCACCAACAATATTTCATAGTTTCTCTGAAGCATTTTTACTAACATTTATCTGAACTATACAACGAACGTTTTGTTTAAACACATTTCAGGCGCACTGTTTCTCTTCGCCTCTGTTTCTAGTTCTCATAAAAGAAAGTCTTCTAAATGCCACGCTGCAAAAGCCCTCCCCTACCTCCTAAATTATTAAAAAGCGTTGCAATGTTCGTTTTTAGAGAGCGATTTCCTAAAAATTCCCGGAAGAGAACCCATGACTGAACACCTTGCCCTCCACAATATGGTGGATTATATAAAATATTCCGTTCAATTTCAAATCATTGCTATGCCTCTAACATTAACAAATATGATCTATCTCGAATAATTTTCGGAGAGTGACACCCGAAACTCCTCTCTGATATCAAAAAAGAAGAATGAAAATTCAGTTTTTAAAACTACAATTTCTAAAACTTCAAGGGAAAGGAATCTTTTCCAATAACCTCATTGAGAAACGCTCTCTAAGACTTCAATTTCTAAAAAAATCCAGAGAGCCATAAAACTTCCCCCTTTCCCTGATATTATTGAAGACTGTCTTCAATTGCGTTTTTGGAACTTCAATTTTGAAATATTGGGAAAGAGATGTAAATCGATCGAGGACAATCCTTGAGTCATATCATTTTCCCTAACGTCATAAATATGGTCTGAATTCGCGCTTTAAAGACATAAATTCCGAAAAATATCCAGGGAGAGCATTCGAACATTTTCTCTCCTTAACATTACCAAAGACCGTCTAAACTACGTTTTTAGAACTAAGATTTCGGAAATTTTCCGTGGCTGAAGCCCCAGGACCCCCCTACTGATATGTGCTCATCTTCGAGAATTGACCGACCGCCTTCCAAAAAAAACCAGAAGTTTTATCACCTCATTCTCTCCATATACTATATTGAGGCGGTGAGAAGCAAGAGGATGTAAGTAGCAAAATTAAAAATTTGGAGATAACCAGTACAAATAGTAGAGGAACCTTTCCTCTGTCTTGGGGTGAGAGATAATACTAGTAGCGCTGGTTGGTGCTGCTGTACAGCATGATTTAGAAAAAATTTTAATGAAGGCTTACCTGAGACGTTATCTTTAAACGCGTTTTACTCAAAACTTGAAGATGTCCACTTACATCCCTTTGTTTCTCACTGCCTCAATTTATATATTAGATATGATTGAAAACATAACTGGGAAAAAGGGAGGAAGACGAAAGGATCGACAATCATTTCAAATAAGAAATTTTTTTCAAGTGCTCCCCCCCCCCCCTTCCCCGCCAAAAAAAAAAAAATCTGGTGGCGCTACTGCTACTCTCCCTTGAATCCCTATCATGAGCCCCAGCTCCCCCTACGTTTATATACTTCCTACGCCTCTGGGTCTATGTGTGTGTGTGTAGGTGTATGTGCAAGTGTAGGCAAGTAAGTGACACAACCAGGAGACGGTTTTCGGTAGAGGAGCAGCATCGTGAGGTGGCCGGCCGACGGACGGTGGTGCTGGTGGGAAAATAAAAATATAGGAATTCAAAACTGTCAAGTGAGAACAATAAGCAATCGAGATTTCTCAAAAAAACTGAACAGTATTTTTTCTCTCTCCTTTTACGCAATGCTTTGCTTCATCAGCTTGCATTGGAGAAGGAATTCATTTACAAAAATTACGTGGTAGATGTCTCTACTGTGTGTCAAAACGACATGAAATTTACCTTGCCAAAGGCAATAGCTCATACGAAAACCAAACGACAGCAATCACTCATATTTTTGCAGGTAAATTTAGATTATTTCGAAGACTGCTAATTCAAAAAAAATCGTATCTCGCTGTTCTCACTTACCAGGGATACATTGAGACAAAATTGCATTCCGTTTTTATTTTTCCCCCCATTTAGGTGAATTCGCAGATTTTTCTTGATCCACTTTGATAACACCCATTACCGTGGCAAATATTGTATCATTTGAAAGAGTTTGATTTCGGTGTTTTTAATAGTAAAAAATGTAATTGAATTTTCGTGTCTCACTGTAGCCATTTTTTCTGTACTACTATATCAATGAAGTTAGTAAATTTAAAAAAAAAAAAAATGCTTCTGTACAAATCACAAATTTAACAAACTCTGAAAGGCAGTTATGATTTGCACGGAAGAAAAAGATGATACCCTTTTACAAAGTAGTGGGAAAAATGAAATGTTGCGTGTTTATTTAAGTAATGGAAAGCAATATTTATCCAGAAATGCACCTCAAAAATAACAGAACTCATTAGTTAAAAGCAAAGTATTGCATTATAAAACTTGTACAGGCATACATTAGTTTCATACTATAGTTACCTCTTAATTATGATTCTATAATGTGCAGTCTAAAACGTGTAAAAAATAAATATGAAAAATCTAAAAAAAAGGGAGGGGGGGGTGGAATTATGCTGCAAAGATCATTTATTATTGCTGCATAGCTGCAATTAGGATTACTACTCTTTAATGTAATTCACAATATAAGTAGAGATGGTAAAACATGTTTTTACAAGAAGCAAATACAAAGCAAAGCAAATGTGGGTAATGTACAAAAAAAAAAAAAAAAAAAAAAAGAAAAAAAAAGAAAAGGTAAAAACTTGACTTTGCTTGATGTTTAATACAATTTATGTTTAAGTCCACTCGTGATACAAGTATCGGGTAACATAATACTTACATTAAATTAAACCTAAGGTTAAAAACTAAAGCTTTCTTCCCTTTTTCAATTTCCTCTTGTAGTTGAAAACTAAAAAATGCTTTTTCGTTGAGTTAAAATTGAAAGAGGCATATCGTGTTAAAATGATATAATGATACAAAAGATTCGATTAACAATGAATGAAAAAAATATTTTCGATTATTCGCAAAAAGAAAATATTCTTTCCTTGCCTGAAAATAATCTTTAAAATTTATATTTGCTTTTATGGGGGAAAAAGTGCCTGCAACATTTCAAGTTTTTTTTTTTTTCAAAAGCAATATGTTTTAATTCATTTCGATGTACATTATAGATATTGGCGCCTAAAATACCAAGATCGATTGTGAATGACTAACTAATATACATACACCGTTGAACTCACTTAATACGACTACGGTTAATACGAAATCACAGCTAAAACAAACATTTTATCAATAAAATTCGATTTGCTATTTAACTGCACAACAAATTTCATGCGTAACACGAGCATTAAAATGCAAGGTTCTGCTAAGACGAACAAAAATTCCTAAGCTCGTCTCTAAAAATTTTCATGATTGAATACCATTTTTTTTTCCAGAAATTATTAAGCATTTTATGTGGTTGTAGAACGCCCAATAGCCGTCGAGAAGTGTGCATTAAACATTCTTGTGTAGAGAATAAAAGCCATACACCTGTTTCAACTTACAAACTAATAAAATTATATCTTCTTTCATTGTAGACTGGAACACGAATTAAGTACAGTTTTGGGATATGCTGCCAGAAAATCTCGATATACGAATGGCACTCGGCGTTTTACGTCGAGATTATGTAAATGGTGAAATTTCATGAGCCTAAAAATAACTAAAATATAAATGATTTTTTTTTCCCAAAAATGTTCAATTTTAAGATTTTCTGAATGTAATTTCGACAAGATTTGTATTAGCAAAAACAAAACAGTTGGAATTCTTTTTTAAATATAGATATGCATTTCGCAATTTTACTTGTTCACGGTTGTTACGAATAACGTCTAATACGAATCAATTCGTGACTTTCGTACTAACCGAATTCAACTGTACGTTGTAAAACATTTTTCTCTGCATAAATGCGCTGCATCCAATGTTATTGGCTCATATGCCAACGCCGACCGTCGCGCCATCGCATAGGACGAATAGTTGCTCATACAGCGGACGTAAGCAAAATAAACATCATCTTTTGGAGCTCACAAAAATTACTCTGTGTGATATATCGTCTGTATGCAAGTATGTAGGGCCAGTTGTGGCAAAAAGAAACATAGGATGTTGGAAACAATCTCTATTAGCACACGCGTGGTAGTTTTTGAAACTAAACTTTTGGTGAGTAATGACTAGATAACATATAGAAGAGACACTGAGAGTGAGTGTCTCGTGTTTCCGAACAATTGTGTAGACGTCTTCATTGTTTAAGGATGACCCTGTGAAAAAAGTTGTTTTTTAAAGTTTAGTGAACTTACGTTTTCCTCATCAGCAAGTCTGCAAATGCAAAGGAACTGGTTTCAACTACTTTTGCTTCTCTTGAGGAAGATTACTAACAGCATTTATGTATGGATTTTACCTTCCTAGCTATTTTTATGCGCACTTTAGGTGAATCTATTCACCCCATAAACACTGTATTGAGTAGTAAATGGAAACAATAGTTTTTCATCCAATTTCTTGGAAATTTAAATTTTGATGCAAATTGCACTTTTTTGTATTTTAAATAAGTTCAACACATTATTTATTTTTTGTAGGATTTTTCCTTTAAACGGTTTCTGATTATATTTGGAGGATTCAGCGGGTCTCATGTGACTTACGGGCCACAGATTGAGTATTGTTCCTGTTGACTTCTTAAGCTTCCGAACAGATTGTGTCCAGTGCGATTATCTACGTCCATCAACCTTATGGGGAAATGAATGGAATGTTTTTATTCATCTCCTTGACTCCGGGATAAAGGAAAACACCCTGAGTAAGAGGAAACAGAACTTCATTCGCTAAAAAAAGTCATAAAGTCAAATTATTCCATACCCAATTACTCTCAGAGAATGTACTGTTGGAGACAAGGCACAAAATTTCATGTCACAGTTCATCCAAAAGAAGGGGGGGAAATCTGAAGTTAAAACGTTAAAATTCTGTTTCATTTTACCCCAGCGAAGCTATGCCTTACTAATCGAAGATAAAATTACATACTAAACCGGTCTGTTGGTAAAATTGTACCAATATAAAGTGTTAGGGAAAGGGAAATTTAAAAACTGCAAAGATAAAAATTATCTTCTTCATGAAATAGATTCCATGATCAAGACTTAAAAAAATATTATTTTGTTGCATCATTACTACTCTCAGCAACATTCTAGGAAGTTTTGTTCCTTAAAAAAAGGAGATGAACTAGTTATTTCTAAGGTTTTAACTTCTTCCTCTTTAATCTTTTTTTAACTAAGCTGAAACATATAGTAATGTTGATAAGATTTTCTTGGATTTTTAAGATTTTGGCTTTTTAGACTAACAGGAGAAAGCAAGAAATTACATTTATGTTCCTAAACGCTCTTTAGGGGACAAAATATAGGGTTATGCGGTTAGTAAGACCGGAAAATTCAAACCAATTTGGGAAATTTGGCTTTCAGGGAAATAAGAAGAAGGAAGTCTGCATCATGTATGGTGATTCAATTTAAGAAAAATTAATTCAGTGTAAGATTTCGAAAGGTTTGACCCCCGAAAGTTGTGTCAATACTAAAAAAAATGTTCTACAATAAAAAAAAAATCTATTTTTAGTAACAACCAGCGGCAGTGAAACAAAAACTGATTTTTTATTAAATAAAAAACGTTTTTAAGATGGTTTCAAAAACATTCTAATGAGATGTAATTTGGTACAACTGAGGGGTAAAATATTCTTCATAGCTACAACAAATTAAAGTGGTCATTATTTCCTCACCTTCCCCTAATATTAGCAATATTTTCTGCACTTTTACTTAACAAAATTTTATAACTTAATGTTTTTTATCCCACACTATGTTTTAACTGTGTGACATGTTGAAAATGTTCCAATTCACAATTATTTCTTCAGAATTAAAACTTTTCTTCAGAAAATTTTATTACGTAAGTCTGCGTAACATTTCTTACTTGACAATATGTCCCATTTTTAAGAAGCTCAAAAGTGTTCTGATAATTTTGTAAATTTAGCTGTCAGAGCTATACAGTTGGATAGCTTGTTCAGTGCTGAAAGTAACAGTTGCGCAAGTCATAAAACCACAGATGTTCGAGTAAGCTGCTAAATAAAACATTCTGCGACAACACCTACACGACGAATGTATTCTTTGGGCTCACAGTGTGATTTTACGTTTTATCTGTTATGTCAATGACGATGCATGTTTTATAAGTTGCTGCGTCAGCCAAAATAGCATTAACTGCTAAAAACTGTTTGAGATTATCATTTTGGGAGGAGGGCTTTAAATGAGGAAAGTCATTGCTTCCAAATTGTTTTGAATGCGTATTTATTTATTAATAAATGCGATCGTATATAAACTAAAAATAATTTGTACTTCATTTGAGATGTTAGTCACAGCTAAAGTTCAAATATATTTCCATAAATCTCTTTAGCTTTCCTTTATTATTATTGTTGTTGTTTTCGTTGTTTATGTTATAATAAGAAACTTTTTTTTAGTCAAAATTTTGAGCCACATAGAGAATTTTAGCAAATTTGGGAGCAAAATTCAATTAGTCTATAAAATCAAATATTTCTAAGGCTCAAATAACAAATTCAAATTTGTTTTACATTAATTTCATAGCGGTTTTCAGGTTATTTGATGTTAGCATACGAACTACAATAATATTTTTAAATTTTTCATCATTTTAAAACTAAGAACGAAATGTTTGGGATATTTGTTTGAATTATCTGCAACAAATAAAGCATTTGAGTTATTTAACGCTACTCTTTTTTAAAGTATAGGGTAACGGTTTCTGGGGGAGGGGGACTCTCGTCAAATTAATTAGATTTGAATTAAGCTTCTGCATCCTTTATTGTTTATATCTCATTTTGTAACGGATGATCTTAAAAAACTTAAACATTGCTTAACCTTAGTGCTAAGCAACATTTAACAAACAAGCAATTTTTATTTAAAACGTTTTGCATCTCTGTATCTTTGGATTCAAATATTATTTCAATTACATAACCATATTTAGTGTGCTTTACACTAGTTAAAAAAAAAAACTACGTATTTTCATACTTTGTATTTTTACATTTGAAACGTTCTTCTGAAAAGTTACCTATGTGCTCTACATTCAAAAATAGCTTTTTCTGCGTAGGACAAGAACAAAGTTTCATCATTCGTTAGAACAACTGCCGAAAGTATTGTTTAAACTATTTTCTATCGGAAAGAAATTAAGAATAGAGATAGCTTCAAATCTTATAAAAATTCGTTAAACAAAAAATGATTCAAAAGTAATTTAAGTTACTTGAAAAAAAAATTAAAAAATAATCGAAAGTAGGCTTTTGAAAGGGGGAAAACGTGACTTTCATTCTGTCAGTGAGATTGAAGCAATGGTAAGTTTTTGTTAGCTTTTATCAAATAAACATACTTATGAAAAAACACTAGAACTCTGAAGAAACCATCTACTGTGTGTGTATTAATAAAATATATGTCTAAATACAACATTAAATTCATTCAAAAGGATCTTTTTTTTCTCTCAAAAACAATGAACAAAACCATAGAGTAAAACTTTCGGACGAAAGACAATGAATAACAATAAAGATAAAGTGGATTTTTTAATCTTAGATTGATTCTTTGATCCTTTTAACCAACAAATCGCGTTAAGAAAAATAATATCACGGAGTTTATCCACCTTCCCGTTTTTTTTTACTGCAAAAGCATTTTGAATGAAAGCTTCGCGCTTAGGTCTTTTGTCCAGTTTAATATAATTTAGATGAATGATTTTTTGTTCCCAAAGCATATTCTGATTCGAAAACTATTAAAATCATATTTTTTATTTACAAAGAATATTTCTAGTTTCCTTAATTTAAGTAAAGGGTATATTTTTGACTAAATATTATTATTGTTATTTTATTACATAAAATCTTACGGAAAAGTCCGAAAGCGTGCAACTGCCGTTACACGATAATGATTGCTTCCACGTATATTTCCTGAAGAGGGAAAACAAAGAATATCGAGTACTTATCATTACAGTTCCCTCTATCGCTACTGTCTTTCGTCGAGTGGCCACCTTCTCATAAAATCTTTTCTCAAAAACAAAAAAACAAAAAAAAGAAAGAAAAGAAGAGAAAAGGAGAAACTATTTACAGCAAGAAGTTCGCCTAAAGTTACTCAATGATTTTTAGCGATGCTTCTAACAAACAAAAAAAAAAAGAAAAGAAAAGGAGAAACTATTTACAGCAACAAGTTCGCCTAAAGTTACTCTATGATTTTTAGCGATGCTTCTAACCATCATACTATTATCTTAAAAAGAAAGGTCTAGTTTAGTGTGGTGGAAATAGAAAATTTTAGTTTAGGGCTGATACTGAGTGTTTCGAGGTCACGAGGTATGACTTTATCCAAAACTGCTTGTTTTAAAATGTCAGTTTCAGAATTTTTGCGAAAATTGAATTAGTTTTGATTACCAAATTTTTTTCTTACACGAACATTAGATGTATACACAACTTTTCCTACCTAAGTGATTAAAAAATATATACGCAAAAATTTTTTAATTTTTTTCAAAAAATGTCAATTTTTACATATTTTGCGAAATTTCAAGGGGCAGGCGGGGGATCTAAATATATTTTGATTTCCAAAATTTTTTCACACGAACATTTGATGCCAATACACAACTGTTCCCACCACAGGTATTTTCGATTAAAAAAAAAAGTTAACATAAGCCCACCCTTATACTCATGACCTGAAAACCATCGTCATTTCCACCCCTGGTTTCGAAAAGATTTGCATTTCTTTGCTGAATACGTACGTACAACTTCAAATTCTCGCTTGTCAATATCGTCTTCGCTTCCATGATTTTTTTTCCATCTTCATTAACTTGAATTTGAGCTGTAATATCCTCGGAAGTTTTTTGTGTGATAACGTTGGAATTGATAACTTTTAAGTAATTTTCAAATGCTTCTCAACTCCGCAAATTGAAAACAACTGAAAACAGTCACCACTTGTTTTCAGGAGTTAGGAGTCATCAGTTTCGATTGACTTCTGAATATTAAAGGAATTTTCCAAGAAAAGATTTTAGCTTGAATTCAATAAAATTTGTACGAATCACAAAAATATTGCTCGCTTTAAGCGGGGTTTATTCGCTAAAAGCGAGTTTTGCTCCCATAGACTTAATATTGTATCAACCAAATATTTCTCATTTCTTCGCTAAATCCAGGTTCTCGTAAAATCAGGACTTGTTATAAGCGAGTTTAACTATACTCCCATTGCTTTGCATTACAGTAAAAATGTTCACAAAATGCAAAAAAAAAAAAAAAAAAAAAAAAGATTGAAATTGATATCATAGAATTGATAAGCTAAACATAATTAATGATCTATCATTTAAAATACTAGAATAAGTGATCAACAGTGTTTGCGATCAGGGAAATCGAATAATATATTAATTAGAAAATGTAACAAAATCCTACTTTTACAGATACTTGCCATATTTGACAAATGACTGGAAGGGAAAAAAGATGACTCATCAAAAGCCTATTGCTTTGCCGTACGAAGTTCCTCAAAGCCATGGTTTATTGATTCAGAACGCTCGAACAAAGTTTATTTACAATAATATTCTAACCCGATTCAAAGTATAAAAAATCAATTTTTAAAACTCTATTCGTACTTAACCTCCGTTTTTGTCAAAGTTAACTCAAAATGTTTAATAAAATTTAAATTGAAGTGCTCGGGAAAATGTTTATCGGTTTTAGAAACTTTAAGATTATATTTAAAAGAGCAATATGTAAATATTATTTCTTACCATTTCTTTTGAGTGAATGAACGTTGCTCATCGTCAATAAGAAGCGTTTTTTTTTTTTTTTTAATTTCTTCGAAATAAAGAAAAATAAATCTTTGGCAAAAAAAAAAACTGAAAATGCACTTGATTATTTGAAATTTATAGGAAAAAGAAATATAAAAGAAAACAAAAATAATATGGATCCATAAAATGGAGTCATGTAAGTACTATTTGTAAGTAGTATTATTAACAAATAATGTTATTATCCTGATTAGTTTAATATTTTATAGGCATGGAAAGACTCCACCTTTAGCGTTTTGGTTTAAAAAGTTTCTTTTACCCCCAGTGCCTATCAGGCGGCTTGCGACTCACCTGTGGGAGTTTTTCCATCAAGAATGTTTTGTATACACAGAGTTAAATAGCCGAACAAGCACATATCCCTTAATCTACGACCGGTACAAAGAGTAGTGATGCGTTTTCTGGAACATTTGTCTACGCAATCTGCTTTCAGTGACTTGTTTCGGATAATTTTAAGCTTTTGATGCGTGCAACTACTGACTTAGAAACACCTGTTAAATTTGAAATAGCATTCTAGAAATGTACGGAGGGGTGTAGTAATGCTTTTATTTTCCTACATTTTCTAGGGGACGTGTCTGAAGTCCTGCCTATTCTTAAAAAAACTTTTGACACTATCAAACAATAAAAATCAAACATTAAAATTTACTCACAAAATGTAGCAACATTGCTTTATTAATAAGGGTTACTTACGTATTAACTATAGCAGACACCAAAACTTTTGGAGAAGTATTTATAGAATGCTCAATATATATTCTCGCGACAACAGCTGTTTTTTTCCTACTAGAGACTAAATCAGGAATATCCTCAATCATTTCTAAAATGACGCAGTCTGGTAGTGTTGCCACTTCTAAAAAACAATAATAATGATACCAGCTGCTATGCAGAATATAAAGAAAAATTGTGGTTCGTGGTGTATTTCTTCAAAAAAAGTTTGTAAACTTGAAAATACGAGAATTTGAGTAGTGTCCCTAAATATTTGGTCACCCACTGTATATATGCACATATATATATATATATATATATATGAAAAAAAACATTTTGGCCTATACATCTTTTTAAATTATTTCTTCGACACTTGCCACATAAATTCTAATTTTCGGTAGAAACTTGTTCTGCTCTGGAAAAACATGATTTTGATAATAATTACATGGGAAGCCTTTCTGCGTAGATAGAAATTTTGGTATTCAAGGGGCCAAGAGACAAATTGCATTATGATTGAAAACAATGCCATTTAACTTTTATCAGCATAGTCTATTAATTGGACATTTCCAAAAGGCAGAATTATTTTGAAAACAATAAGCAATTTTTCGGAGATGAAAATATATCGAAATGAATTACTAGGCAATAAATATTTAACATTAAAATTGATTGTCTAATGCTATTGCAAAAAAAAAAAGTTTTCTTCTTTATTAATTAGAAAATTGAATCTCTTTTCAAAATTGATTACGGCGTGGTTCAAGGTGATTATAACATAAACTGCAAGAGGTACAATCAGCTTCAGTTGCAGCTGTTTAATAAAAAAATTAAATTTCCATCGTTTTAGAATTATTTATTTTGACATTTTATTCCTCTACGGTAGTGAACAAAGTTTCCAAAAAGTAAACTGGAGTAAAAGATCTGATCTTTTTATTTGTTGAGCAATGTGTAAATTTTAATGAGAAAATAAAGCACTTTGTGCAACATATTTGTGCTCGTAACATATCGCCAACAAATTTAAGTGGATCATCTAATCAAATTTAAGTCAAAAAAACATTTTGGTATTAACTTATTTTTAAAACGAAATATTTAATGTTAATGAGATAAAATGCGAGGGAGCATATGATGTGGGTAAAATGTGGCGAAATAGCTCAGGAGGAGGCTTTACTGCAAATGTAATTGCTTCAGCTATTAAACGTATGTAGCTGAAAAATTAAAATTTGTACTTTTTATCACCGGTCTACTTCTAAGTCACATTTAGTTTTTTTTCACTAACCACAGTAAACTCTCGATTATCCGCGGAATAGTAACCACCATGGCCATGGTAACTGCGAAAAAGCGAATTCGCGCATAGTCCGCAAAATAGGTTTAAAAAAAAACATTTGTAATGTATGCAATAACTTAAAAAATCTATAACACTCACATACATTTAAGCTGTACTTAAAACGATAATATGGAAAAGTGTGCATAAAAGCTTTAAAAAAAAAAAAAATTAAAAAAAAAAAAAGATCCTCATTATTGCAAGCTGATTATACACATACGCGAAATAATCGTCCTATATCAAACTAGGTAACACCGAAAACGTATAGGGGAGGGGAAGCTTTTAGAACAAAACTGGTCCGGTTACTCGTTTACTCACGTAAGTGCTACAGATCAAGAAATCAGAAATTAGTGTAAATCTAAAGTTTGTTTAAAATTTGAAATTTCATTCAGCAATTGTGTGTGAAAATCCCCCCTCCCATCAAAACTGAAATTTCGGGGCGTCCCTGATTGTATGATTGGGTAGGATAAATAATTTTGATGCATTTAACTGCATTAAATGAAAGTTATTTCGATATGTTGTTTCAATATAACTTCAATGTTATCAGCGTATACTATTCAACAACCCTTAGTAAGAGCATAGCTCCTGTAGTCCCGCGACTGCCCTTTTATTCTCTCTCTCTCTCTCTCTCTTTTTAATAAAAAAAACATATCACTCTAACGAGTGGGTTTGAACCACCGACCATTCAGTTATGAAGAAAAATAATATTTTGGAGATAATTGAGGCGTTAACGTTCTGCAATTCGCAAAATAATCATTTTCGACACGCGCTGCAGTCTTTTTTAACCCCCGACACACAAAGAAAGGGCGTTACAAGTTTGACGTGTCTGTGTATCTGTGTGTGTGTATCTGTCTGTAGCACTCTTGTGCCTAAACGGATGGACCGAGTTTGAAAGAAAAAAAAAGTGCTCGAAAGGAGAGTTAATCGAGAGTGTAGGTTGCGTCTTCAGATGGCATTAATTAACGAAGATCTAAATTAAAAACCGCTAAAAGTTTTTCGCAACTTTTGCGGTGAAAATATATTTAAAAATTTAAAAATTTAGTGGCAGAATAAAGAGCATTTTTTTCTATGTCTGATAGACTATTTTTGGAACTTCCATGTAATATAGAATATGAATTTTAACGTTTTTTTCAAGCCAATTTTAAATACTACTAAAAGTTTTTATTCACGCGATTGGTAACCGAATTCATTGTGGGCCGACAAAGAAAGAAAACGCAAATGTTGATCTGCTGCCAGTTTATCTTTATATATTAATAGGCAAGCCGTTTTCTTTCGGTACCGATTCTTCCTCTGTTTGTGAACCGATTTCCTTCATTATTTTTTCGTTCAGTAGCTATTGCCGAGTTTTAGTGTCATCAACAAAAATTTTTGAAATCGAACGCTAATTAACGGAGATATTAACTAAAAACACATTTTCGTCCTAAATGGCTCTTTCCACGCGAACGGATGGTCCAACTTTTTTCGAATTTGATACGGTTGGAAAGGTCTTAAAAAAACACTCCTAAAGAAAAAATTGTCAGGGCACCTAAAGTGAAATAACCTAAATCCACTGGGAAAAAAAGTTACAAGCGTTTTTTAGTTAGTGACACTCGAAAATTTTAATTTTATCTCTTTTCCATTGTTGAAATTTATTGTTGGAAGCGTGAAACATTAAGTTTTAATTCATTTTTTAAACCGCTTTTTCTACACAAAAAATGCATTTTAGTGCTTCGAGCTTGGTATGGTTGGAAAGCTCGTGAAAAATACTTTGAAACAAGTTCGATTCGGTTTTACCGTTCGAAAACGCCAACCCGCTTAAATGGCTAGAAAAAGCGCTAGAAGCAATTAAAAGTTGGTGAAAATCCATTTTTATTTGCTTTTTGCAATTTATTTGAGTGAAGAAATTGTTGGATAATATTATGCGTTGCCATTTCTCGCTTTAGCATAAAGAAATCAAATTCTTGCATTTATTTTTATTATTGAGGATTTTGGGTAACTGCGGGCATTTAAAATATTTTCCTTTTGATTATATCTTCACGATTTTAATACCTGCATTTGCTATCGCCACAAACTGATCTTAAGGTGTGTAACTTTTGATAAAATTGGTGTAGTATTACGACGCCCAGTGCTTTCGCATGGACATGGTATAGTAGAGTTGCCACGAGTAGAGTTCATTCATTTGTTACTTGGAAATTTATATTTCTAATGACTATTGACGAAGAAGCAACTTACTCAAAAATAGTAGACGTTTTATAGGTAATATTGTTCACACAGAAGTTTTACGTATAAACTGAGTTTTGATGCTTCATTTCATACCGGAAGATTTCGAAAATTGGATAATTGGCGATTTTTATTTATCTATTTTTACCCATTGGCGTCAAATTTTTTGTTCTCAATGCCAGCGCGAATAATGTTTTTCCTTTGCATACGTAAACAAAGAGTAGGAAAATATCTATTTGCATAGGTTTAGCACGAAGCAACATAGTATTCAAAATAAGATTATTCAAGCCAAGAACTTTGATGACCACACCAATTTCGCAATGGGGTTGCTTCATTCAGTCAAAAACTACTACTTTTAGTCACTGAAATTGATAGAATAAGCAAATAAATAAATAAATAAATAAATAAATAAATAACAGCGAGCCAGGAAAAACTTCTATTTTCCCAACAGTTATGTTTTATTAATCTTTTTAAATGTCCCATTTTGAAAATAAGGCGTGGTCTTTATGACGTTACAAGTGATGTATTTTGGCGCGCTACTCAATTGCCGTGCTAAATGTTCACGCTTTGCTGTCAACCGCGTTTCCTGATTATGATAATTTGCGAAGTGCGCTATTAGCATTAGTGAATGGCATTTCATTCATCGCTTTTGATTGTGCCATGTGCAGAAGCGTAAAAAATGAATTTCAATCTGCGCACCAATTAAAATAATTGATAAAAAATATTAATTTTTTTTTTTCAAATTATGTAAAATATAGTTAAAACCCATGTTTTTAAACATCTTTTTTCAGAAAAAAATAATTTTAAAATTTCGGAAATGACCCCATTACCAAAATATCCCCTTTCATCTATTTATTTTGAGGTTAACAGAAAAAAAGCAAAATTGGAATAAATGATTACTGCTTGGTATTGTGTGTACGTATGAAAATTGTATGTTTCCAGATATGCAGTAAACATGAGGAACAGTAGAAATACAAATGTTGGGAATAGTTAAATTCATACACGTTTTTTTCAAATATTCATTTATGAATATGGCCGAATTTCGACCACTGGGCGAACACACGTATTTGTTAACAAATAAAGTACTTGTAGTTGATTTTTAATACTATAAGGTTTTTAAAAGAATTTTCATATTTTTCTCTTGATTCTACATTTGCGACTCAGTCGGGGAATTTTAAATTTTTGATTTTAGTTGCTTGTTGTCATGAAGCTCGTGTATGCGCAGCGAGAATACTAGTGATGATGAGTTACCGTCTCATTGGGCACTTGCAAGTACGCATAACATGGGAACTTGTAGCCTCTCATTTGATTATTTAAATGCTATTTCTTTAATAGTTTTTCTCTCCCATTTTGAACGTAAATGTAGTACTTTATTAAAATGGGCGTGTTCCGTGAGCGGACCAAACCTGATTTTCGTGAAAGCACCCACCGTATTATCATTACATGACAGAAACTTTGCATTTTATGCAACAAGAATACTGAGATGGACAGAGATCATTTGCCTAAGAGTTTAGACTTATCCTGTATGTTCCTAAGTGATTCTTGCATCTTCGCTTCGCTACCTTTCTTGTTGCGGAGGAAAGGTTGTTTCCCTACCTTTCTTCCAAAAGAAGTACTGGAACACCCGATAAGGTCAATATTGTCGAGTCAGGGAGTTCGTGCAGAAGAGTTGTACTGCATCGCTCAGGCCCAGTTAAATGCAATAACTGTCATATTTCTATATTTTTTTATATCATCTTTTTAGCTTCAATCTCATGCTCCGTAGCGAATAGAGGTCAATGGTGTATAATCAAGCGTCTTAACAAAAAAAAAAACTTTTCATGCAGTAAGCATCTGAGAAATAACTCCGTAATCTATTTATTATTATTATTATTATTAATATTTTATGTTTCGGTGTGGGCTGAAAATGAAATAAAGTAAACCATTTTAGTAAATTTATGAATGAAATATGAAGAATCAGGCTCTCGTTTAGTTCAAAAATGAAGGGCCTCTTAAATCTTCCTTTTCTGCATTACTAACAAATTAAAAAACTATTTTTGCGTTACCTTTTTTCCAATCGTATTCTAGAATTCACGTTGCATTTAAATAGATAGAGGTATATTGTTATTTAAAAAATGCCATAAGAAATTAAATGTCATGTTAAAGAAACAAAATATGTAAAATAAATAAATAAATACGCGTTAAGAAAGTATTTAACTTTGCTATTTTTTAAAAAATATTCTTGTGCTTTTAATCGGTGATTTAAAGAATCGTATGGTTCTATGGTTATTCGAATTTGTCTTTATTTTTAGCTTTTAATAATACATGTTTAATGAAAAAATCACAGAAAGAGGGAGTTTAAGTATTATCATTTTATAAATTATAGTTAATTCTGTGATTTAATGAATCGTGTGTTTTTCTGAATTTTTATCTATTTATCGTTTTTAGAATGCATATTTATTTTTCTAAAAACCTCTGCACAAAGAGGAAGTTTAAGTTGGAAATCTTTTATATTTTGAAAGTATCTTTGAGCAAGTTCGAGTTTTTTTGAAAACGAAGATATTTCTAAACTTTTAGAAAATTTAATTTTTAACTCAAGGGAATTTGAATAAAATTAGAAATTGAGAACACCAATAGAAAATTACAATTATTTTTATCTATTCGAATTTCTGTTGCCATTGGTTCGTTTTCCTTAATTGTCAATTTTCTGATATTGAACAAAAACAAAAGTCTTACCTTGGTGTAAGCGAGAGGAAGAGTTCTAGAAATAAGCCACAGAGGAGTTTGATGACCTTCGTTATGCAACAACTGTCATACAGCGATCCAAAAGACGACTTTTCATGGACGGCGCACCGCGGAAAATGAGTACCCATACTCAAAATTGAAGAAGTAGTAGTTTTCGCGCAAACCTGCGTCCGAAATCCTTTCCAGAGTCTGCTCCACGCAGCTCCCCTCTCCCCACCCGCCACCCACGGCGCATTTGTTGCTGCTTGGCACCCCTTTCTCTGCAAAAGAAGCCCCGCCTCTTTGGTGTCGCTCGTCACAACTTTCCTGAGTATTTCATTTGGCTGAAATGCATCACAAATCTCAAGTTAATAAACTGGTGAATGAATTTCTTTTTGTGTGGGACGATCTCTTCCTTCCCCGTAGCTAATCTTTTTGTTCGTCTCCTCATTTTTGAAATAGTTGCGGGTGCAGTTTGAATCTTTAATTTCGAAAGCCCTGCGAAGGATTTTGAAGCTTCCTCGATTTTTAAATCCCTACGAAGGATTTTAAAGCTTCCTGTGAAACATTTTTTTTTTTTTTAATTTCTTGGATTGATTAATTTTTTAATGTTCCTTACGCCAAGTGCTTTAGTTGGCTGGTTTCTTGCAACTCCAGAAACACGGGCCTGAAATTCTGATTGCTTGTTATAAAATGTTAAATTTTTTTAATTATTTAACTGGTGAAGGAACTTCTTTCTGTGTGGGACGATTCCCTCCTCCCCGGTCACTAATCTTTATGTTCGCTTTCTCATTTTTGAGCTAGTCGCGGGATGCGGTCTGAACCTTTAATTTCGAAAGCCCCACGAAGGAGTTTGAAGCTTTCTGTGAAACATCTTTAAAAAAAAAAAAAATAAAAAAATAAAAATGAAATAAAAATAAAAATAAAAAAACTTGGATTTATTAATTTTTCAATGTTCCTTACACCGAGTGCTTTAGTTGGATGGTTTGTTGTAACTCCAGAAACACGTGACTGAAATTCTGAATGCTAGTTATAAAATGTTAAAATTTTTATTGTTTAACTGGTGAAGGAATTTCTTCCTGTGGAGAGGGATTCCCTCTACAAAAATATTGTTTTTGTAAGAACAATAATCTTCTCACTTTCGGCATTTTTGGCTCATCATTCTGGTAGCCGAAATAAAGCGACGCTGCAGCGTGCTTCGCAGGCGTTTTGAGAATGCCTGCAGACTATTTCATAGATGGGAGACAAAATAATCTGAAATTTTTAAAGAAAACAATTCTCAAATATCAGCCAAAAATTATTTGTACCGTATTTTCTACGATATAATCCACGACAGCGTGTACTTGCATTGGCGTCTTATTCTTAAGTATTTTCTCGGGGTTGGTTTAGAGTTTACAATTAATCTAATGTCAGTTTATCTTGCAGACATTTTTTTATTTGCGTCGCAGTCTACTGAAACTAATTCTCCGGTCTATAAATCAACTAGGCGGCAAAGTGTCACAGATTCATTTAACGCTGTTAATTTATAGAGATCGAAATTTTAAAAAAATATATATATATATACCAAATTTTTACTGATAACAAAAGAGAATTCATGTCTTTAGTCATATAGTCACGTTTGACTGAACTCTTATGATTGATCATAGACCAAAATCTCTTTTTTTTACTGTACACATGTCCTGATAAATTTGTGTAATAGGGGAAAATGAGCTTACGATTTCAGAACCTTACGAGTAACATATGGGAAAATACTAAAGTCATTTAGCGTAATTAATATATTACAGACCCCGATTGGACATTCATGACAGAAAATTTCCATAACTTTTACAATACTTCAATTCCGGAGTAATAGAAATTAGTAATCAAAAAAAAAATCTCTTTGCTTATTTTAAAAGGTTCAATTTTCAAACTACGGTATTTGTTTTTTAAATTATTATTGATTTTCTCTGGACAAGATTGAGATTTGGGCTACTTATTTTTACAAAGAGTTGAAAATTACGTATGGAAAAAATCAATGTGTGAGAATATACAACCATTTTCGAGTAATGTAAGAAATAGGAGTAAATTTCACATAGATCTATGTAAATTAAAAGCGGAGAAAAGACAGAGAGACATTCGATTTTTTTTTTAACTTTTAAGATCAGGCATTAATTTATACGACAGATAAAATTTCCACGCATGAGATTTACAAATTATTATTATTTTTTTTAGACGATGATGAATAAAGATATATCAGATTGTCGTTCACGTATTCCACTTATTACAAGTGCATACACTAAAACCTGTTTTTGTTCTCTTTTGTTTTTTATGCGGTATATAAAAATTTCAATCAGATTGGGACTCAATTGATGAAATTATTTATAAAACGGGTGAACGGTAGTATCTTCAAGTGACGACAAGGGTACCCCGATGAGAGGTCACTGTGACCTCCCAAAACTTTCCTTTTTCGGAAAATTTTGTCTGACGATTTGGCGAAATTATCATCACTTGGTTCATTTTGATTATGTTTAAAGAAGCAATTCCTTGTAATTTAGTAAGTTTTTGGGTTATTTTCTACGTGAGACTTTTTTTATGCGGTTCCTATAAACCAAATTAAAAAAAAAAACAAAAAAAACTGGGCTGCGAAAACAACTTTTTATAGCTACTCGTGAAGTTTCGAACTTTTTTTATGCGATTTTTTTATGCGGTCCCTATCTAACGCATAAAAACAGGTTTGGGTCTAATTCTATATATTTATAAATATTAATTATTTCATTTTGGCTTTTAAACATTATGCAAGTAGTATTTTTTTCTAGTTTTGAGGTGAAAGCAACAAATCTTTAAATAGTAAATATCAAACAGGAATTTTACTTGCGGAGATTTTTGTGATATATTTTGTGATATATTTTTGTGATATTGGGTTATGAGTTAATTAATTACTAAGTAAAAAATATTAAAAATCAGCAAAAACTTCATTATTCTTCATGAAAAAAATAATAAATTTTTTACGTGAGAGAAAATTTACTTTTTTTCTATATTACGTTGTAATTTTATTACAAATCTAAGAACGAATTCCGTCTCCAACGTTCAAGGGCATTGCGCTTTTGAAATACAGCGTTTATTTCTCTTCTTATTCATTGAATTCACGAGAAAAATTACTACAGTTTAAGTATAAAAAATTTAAATTGTGTTTGAATAATAGTAAGCTAAAAATGTTTCTTCTAATTAGGAAACCTAAAATAAGCAGAAAAATCAATGCGCGCGATATAAAGAGCCCAATTAGTTACCATTTCGTTCGAGTTTTTCATACCTTTACTACGATTAAAATCCTAGATAAGGTTTAAAATATCATCTTATCTCGCACGCTTTGTGATGAATTTTAATTATACAGTTTTTAATGTCAACTGCATTGACTTAAAAGAGCTTCGAAACTTTAGTTTCAAAAACCTCTGTAAAAAGTATTTTTAAACGAGCAATGCTTTGCAAAATGATATTTTTCATTTTAATTATTTATTTATTTATTTATTTTTTTTTTCAGTTTTTTTGCCATTACAGAAAATTATTCATTACATTAAGTGATCGTCACCTTTTTAAATGCAATTAATAATGGGCTCAATAAATATGTGCTTCTATTTTGAATAATTTCAGTGTCCTCAGCACGGATTATAAATTGAAATTATTTAATACATTTTCCGAATTGTTTCTTTAAAAAAAGTATAAATAAATTTTGGGGTAAATAACTACTTTGAACAATTAATTTGATTGTACTGGTAAAACGCTATAAGAGTGGATGCTTTGACAACTCATAAAATAAAATGGGTGAGGTTTAAAACTTTTTTCAAAAATTTTAATTACTAATCGTGTGTATTCACTCTTAATTTTATTTTTAGATGTTGATCCGGACTTTTTTTTTCAAAATATTTCAATGACTGAGAATACATTCTTTGCATAGTCTTTTGTCTTTTTAGGGGAGCGGGGGGGTAGCAAGAATTCAATTGAAAGTAGCAACAAAAGCTACGAGACGGTTATTTAGTATTTTCGAAAAAAAGTAGAAAAAAAATATACTTATTATATTGAAAACCAGCAACATGCGAAGATTTCACATTCCTCCTGTTTAAGATGTTTAAACGTAACTGGAACTTACTATATTAGTATGTTTTGCAGTTGTTGCCACACAGAAACTTGCGGATACACAATCTTTTTATTTCGTACTCTTAATTTTAATGCAAGTAGTAAACTGTAAGAAGTTTTGAAATTCATTTTGCATCATTTTCTTATTACGCATTCAGTACACTAATAACAACGTCTAAAAGATGCATTGTGTTATTACTTCCGCAAAAGGATAGGAACTGATGACTGCAGTACAGTACAAGATCTATTTCATCATCTTTTCTTTTTCTTTTTTTCCCCTTGTTTTGTAATATTTTTTTATACTAGAAATTTACAGCACGGAAGCGGAAGATAATATTTTAGTGTCAGAAAAACAAGGGGAAAACTAATATTAATTTCAAAGCAAGTAATATGAATTCTTCTGAATGAAATATTCAGAAGTACGCAATGGACAATAAGTAACAGCGGTAGTGGTTACTGTTTGTTCTACCTTTCCGTGTTTGGCGTAGCGCTACAGTAGAAAAGTTCATATGATTATGCTGCTCAATCGAAATGAGTTGAATAACAGGTAACAAGTAAAAGTAGGTTTATTCTGTTTCGTAAAACATTTTAGCAAGAAAGAGTAATTTTTCCAATGGAGTGATGAGAGTACGGTAGCTGATTGTGCATATCGTATAGTAAATACAATATGAATTTAAAAAATGGAAGTTTTTGTAATAAATTGTAAAATCAATACTTTGCGAGATGTGAATTATTGAATTAAAATTTCAGTTACTGATGATTTTAGAAAATGAACAGAAGTTAAGTCTCAAAATGTATTAGTTCTTGAGAAGCATTAGCCAGCCGAAATAAAACATGAAAAAATAACATCAAATAAATAAATTACACATTTTTAAACAGTGTTATTAAAGGGCTGAAATCACCTGATATGTACTGGGCAGTAACCAAAGTTAAATAATTGACATATTATAAATAGTTAGTCAACTTGTAATAATAATTAATTAATATTATCTAGTTCTGATGCTAAATAATTAAATAACTGAACATTATTAGCATTCACAGTCATTTGTAACTAATAACCAGCATTAATAAATATTTACTCAAATCTTGTTTATTTATAGTTAGGTTCCTGTCCCTTACATTTATTTTATTTATTTATTACTTTTTTTTTGAGCAATCACGATTGCTTATTGCTTTCATTTGACTGTTTTTGGCGTGCTATCATTTTTCCCACCGGCGCGGCGCCACCCTCTGCCAGCACCACCCGTCGCGTCGGCCGGCCTCACGATGCTGCTCCTCTAGCGAAAACCGTCTCCAGGTTGCGTCCATATCCTACACACACACGCATACATACACGCACCAACACACACACAAACACATACACACACATACACAAACACCACCATACACACACATACCCCTACACACATACACAAACACATACACACACGCATGCATACA
This sequence comes from Uloborus diversus, assembly GCF_026930045.1. Lineage (NCBI taxonomy): Eukaryota > Metazoa > Arthropoda > Arachnida > Araneae > Uloboridae > Uloborus > Uloborus diversus. Next base: position 97,277,947 of record NC_072732.1, read on the forward strand.
GACACCTAAACATACACACAAATACACACAACTGCCCACACATTCATGCCTGCACACAGACACAAACACATATGCTTACACACACATACACATACCCCGCCCCCACGCACACATACAAACACACACTCGTGATTGCGAAAAACATAATTTGAATTCAAGATGACAAAATTCAAATTAATTTTTTTTTTAATTTTATTATTATTATTTGTTTTTTTCACTTTAAAATTATTCGAAAAAATGCCTCTCTCTGATCGGTTAACTTCAAAATAAAATTGTGCATTTCTTCTTTTTTTTAGCCTACTTTCCCAGTAAAAGACAGAAAAAGAAGAAGAAAGCATGAAAGAAGGCATAATGCATCTTAAAAATATCGCAAAAAACAAAAAAAAGTCAAAAATAAATAAAATAATTGAATAAATATTGAAAAATTAAAAATTGGAAAGTAGGGTATTGAGATGGGGAAAAATGTCTGTCGGTCTGTCTGTCTGTCGGTCTGTCTGTCTGTCTGTCCCCCCCTAATAACTTTTGAATGAATAGTCCGATTCGAACAAACTTTTTTTTGTTCGAAAGATCTCGGCAAGGACATCTCATTCCCATACTTCACTTTTTGATTTGAACTATTTTTTGTTCAATTTTGAACAGTTCAAAAAAACTTAACATTAGCGCCTACGGGGAAATTCAAGGCAATTCCGAAGTGTGAGGCGAATTTGCTTCAAACAAACTTTGTAGGAAAAAGCGTTTGATGAAAAACTTGTATATAAAATATCTTTTTGATTTGAACAATTTTCTGTTCAATTTTGAACAGTTCAAATCCCTTAACATTAGCGCCTATGGGGAAACTGAAAGTCAGTGTAGATTCCGTACTTGAAGGCGGATTTACTTCAAGCAAATTTTGTTGGAAATAGCTCTTGGCGCCAAACTTCAGACTTCGATTCCAAGAATTTAGGGGCACTTGACCCCGACTCCGACTCCTGTGCCCGACAATTAATCGGATTCCGACTCCTCCGACTTCGTAGCTTTTGCAAAAATTTATACACGGAGGACAAATGACTGACTCCGATTCTTAGATATTCGACTCCGACTCCTTTACCCCAAAATGAGATTGACTCCGACTCCGACTCCGCAGCTATGGTTTTGACTGTGAAATAATTATTGTGGATCTGACTTGTTTTTATTTTTACGCTAAAGTTTAAATTTAGGTATTCAGTTTTCGGTGAATAAACTCGAAGTCATTTATGTTTCTACATAAAGATATGCGCAGACGATTTTTTTTTTTTTTTTGACAATAAAAAATTATTTCTTTAAGTTGACATTTTATTGTTTTTATTTATTTTGGTAAGCGCATTAATTCATTTAAAAATTGTTTTTGGCAAAAGGGGGAAAATTAACGATTTTTTTTTTTTTTTTGATATGATGAATTTATTTTAATGAGCTTATTAATTTTAATTATTATTTTTTCGTTTTGAAAGCTGTTAAAGATTTTTTTAATGTAAAAAAGTGTATTAGCTGCTTTGTTTAAAAGTTGCTGCTTTTTTTTTTTGAATTTTTTTTACGCATCTAATTTTTTTTAGATAAGTGAGGAATATTTTATTCCTAGAAATCAGCTTAAATTATTTTAAAAATATATTTGAAAAAAATTTGCGATTTTAGCTATTTTTGAGAACATTGATCAGGTAATAGAAAGTAGTATGGGTATACGGGAAAGTAGGCTCGTCTAGTTCTAGACAGAACTTCTTGTTTATTAATTTTTGCAATCCATACATAAATGTATGAAACGTTTGAGTTAATTAGAGGGGAAAACTCTGTCTTGTCAAATTATGTTTCATGCTATGAAACCCGTAAATGACGCATCTCTGCAAAGATACTGCATTTGTAAGAAAACACGATTTACAAGTCGGAGTAATCTATTTTTTCTACCAACGCACAAAAAATAAATATAACTTGCTTCGGGTGGTCACTTCAAAAAGGTGACAAATACTTATTGTGTAACTAAGATAAAGTACTCTGAATTACCATTTTCCAATAAATTTTGATGAACTTTGAGACTACAAATAATATATAATTCCTCAGTGTAAGTCGTTTTGCGCCGCATACCCATATGCTTTTATCTTCACCCTATTATACTTACGACGCGTCTTCGTTCTCCACACAATTTTCACTATTGTTATTTAGTATTACGAAAACAAAAAGAAAAGTCAACAGGTTTTAAACAATTCATGAGGCATTGAAAAATAAAACAGTTATGAATAAAGTTATAGGGTGAGGAAGGGTATGTCTAGTGGTATGTCGATCACTTTCTTAGTGTGTCCTTGTAGTTGTTGTCTGTCAGTCATCTATTCTGCCGTGTGCAGGTAAACGGCAGTATCTGCAGAAAAGAGTTTTCGAGATATTTGAAGAAACGCGTTTTGGATTCAATACTAACAATAGGGAAATGTTGGAATTAGACGTCTTTTTCGCACTTTTTTTTCAGCGGAAACCAAATAAGCGAGCTTGTACAGTAAAGATAACGTACAATAGATGACGAAAATGCAAAAAAATGAAAAATGAAAACTTTGCAGTTACTGCCCTTTACCTGCACACGGCAGTATTCGTCTACTTGTCTACTCCCTCCCCCCCTCCCCTCCGACCCTCTGATAACATTGTTTCAAAGAAAATTCTTTGGTTTGAAAGCTGCTGTTCTGAATCTTTATGCATCATTTCATGAATTAAAGAGAGCGTGTGCAGAAATTATCTTTTGACATGACTATTTTAAGGGGACTTTTCGAACAATTTAAAATTTTAAAGTTGGTACTTGCAGAAAAATTCAAACTTCTTTAATCCAAATAAAAGGCAGCTATAAAGTTTATTTTTAGCACCTAAATACTGAGAAAATTGCAGAGATTTTCATTTTTTTTCACCTGATGGAATGAAACAAAAACTAGTTACAAAAAAACCATAACACATTTCTCCGCATCCTTGCACTGAAGATACTTTACACTGACTTTACTTAACTATGACTCTGCTTAACTTTAGTTAAACTAATGACTTTATTTAAAAGTAAAGCAAATTCAAAGTGCAAGAGGGGTTTTTTTTTCGTTTATAAATAGTGAAATGACTTTTGTCTTCTTTTTTAAAGTTTAAACATTACTTTAAACATTACTTTTATATTAATATTTATTTATTAATTTTTTACACCAGAAAAAAAATGAAATTCATTCTTCCTTCAACTAAACAATGACACACGTAAGATTGATTTTCGTCGGTTTAATTCAGTAAATTTGAAGCAATTTATTTTTAACACAAATGAAGATTTTTATGACTTATTGATATACATTTTCTTTTCAATTTAATTTTTAAAGAGTTTTTTGCTTGACCACGACTAAAAAGCAAAATAAAAATTTTCTGTAAAAGTTGTAAATGTTTGCATTTGTATGGAGTAAAAAATTTCCTACTTTGATTGTTTTAACATTTATTTTTTTATCTACTAAAAATCAAAATTTTACATTGGGAAAACTATCTATTGTAATTCAGTTCTGCATCTTGTTCCTCTTGATTTCACTCTCAAATGGAGAAAAACGTTATTTGATATTAAAATGCTCCTAATGAAAAATTCATCAATAGTTGAAATTTACTAAAACATAACATCTACAAGTTTGACAGAGTGACCTTTTAGTTTTTTACATAAACTAATTGTTATCTTCTTACATAAAGAGTATCCGACTATAGTTGTAAAATCTTAGGTGCCCAGACAAAAATTTTAATCACCACACAATTATATTTCAGAGTTGATCGCTTTTAGTAAAAATTTCGGCATGACATTTTCTTTCCACGTATCCGTTTGTGATGAACAACTTAACTTTTGATTTGAAAAAAAAAAGCGCCTAAAGAAAACCTTCAAAAAGCTGAAGTTAAAACAAAAGTAGACAAAACTCGACCTTAAAATACTCGAAAAGTCTATTTCTTCCGAAATTTATTTTACTTTGAAAAAAGTTTTATCCAAAATTTCGAAGAATTTTTTTCTTGCTTAGTTTTAATTGCTTTGATTTAAAAATAAAAAAGCACAAATGTACAAATGTAAAAAAATGGACATCATTCTGTTTTATTATAGTCGACAACTTTCTGAACTTAATTGAAGTCTAGATGACTAGAATTATTCAATTCAACTTAAATTTTAAAGTACTAAATTTTTACTTTTATGTAACACTAATAACACATGCGTCGGAGGTTAATAATATATTTTTCAGAAAAAATTACGAAATTTTGCTGAGTGAAAAATCTAACTTTTTACATATACGTGCAAATATTACTTTGCTTGTAAAATATCACTTTATTTGATCTATTGAAAGCAAACCAAATCAAGAAATACTAAAACTACGCTTGATTAAAAATAATACCTCAAATGAATTTTTATTTCTCGCTCTGAAAGAACTAATCACCTTAGTATTTTATTTAGTTGTCCATGTGACCTTATTTTAAGTTGTCCATGTGACCCAGGATTTGTCGGATGATGTACATAAACATGAGATAATTTGTTTTTAGAAGTCAGTTTTAAATGCTAAAAGGTATTGTAGAAATAATTTTCCACCTAAGACAATTGAAAGAGAAATTTAATTGATTCTAGAAAAACGATGTTCTTGCAAGAATAAGTTGCCTCGTTACGTTCTAAATGAATTCTTTGTTCATCTTTTGCATTATATCCCGTGCTTGTTCTTCAATTTAGCTGTTAAAATATTCCGTAAATCATTTTCTCTAAAGCAAGCATGTTAAAAAAGAACCTCTCTACTGTACGTTTAGATATTGTAAACGATCCTCCAAATAGATTCAAAACAACTATACTAAGATTAAAGCGTTTATTTCAATTTTGCAGTAGTTGAATTTTCTTCATTTAGGAATCGTCTGTGACTGGTTTTAATTTATTCTATATTTTTTTCATTTATTTATTTTTTTTATATTTTATTTTAATCTTTATTTATTTCTTTATTTTATCATATTTTATTATTTATTTATTTATTTATTTATTGTTGAGGATCTGGAGAAAAGTACTTTTTGGCATTTTTTTTTTCTACTCGGTAATTATTTTTGTAATTCATGTTAATAGACCCTATAATTTCCAATTCGTCCATATCACATTGAATTACACGGAAAAATAAGGTCTACTTAGGCAAAAACTTCAAATAATTTTATAATCTTATTCCCAGTTTTTACTACACTATTCGAACGAACCAAAAAAGAAAAATTGCTCCAGGAAAGAAACGACGCTCCTCGAAGTACCGTGTCTGCAGAGGTCATTTCTTAGTAGCAAGATTAAATATTTACAGAAGCGCTCGCTCTGAAGCAAAAGAATAACGAAGAGTGAAAACATTTCTCGCCTACTAAATAATACTTAAGTTGATATTTTTCTTTATTTAATTTCTATCATCATCTTATAAAAAAAAAATCACGTAAAATTTATATATTATATGAGCGTAACAGATTTTTAAAGAGGTAGTTTAAAAAATCTCCCTTTTTTATGAAACATAGACACAAAATATTCTGTTAAAATGAAATTCTGAAAACGTATGAATGTATTCAATGGAGAAATTTAACTGTCCATTGAAAAAACATTGCACCAATCCTTTGCATTTTTTTCCTCACATGCCTCCACCTCTTCTTTCTCCTCACTGAAGTAGTCTGATTTTTTCCTCCGATCTGGGGTAAGAGGAAGAATCTCGTCTTATGAGGGCTGTTCACAAAACAAAATAACTATAATTACAAGATACTGATAAACCATTAAGTTATCATTAAGTAGTTACTTAAAGCACTTACATAGAGTTATGTACCACGCTGCTTTTATTTTACTTTTTACCTATTTATTTACCATTTTTAAAGATATTCAATTAGCTTTATTAAAAGTATTACGAAAGTATTGATATTACATACTGATGAAAACTAAACAAAGGAGAATTATTGTTAAGCTAGTGATATTATTCGCATGGAAATTATAAAATAGAAATCTAAAGAGGAACATACTATAGCATTTACTTGATGCATAATTAATTTAAAAATGGCATTAAACGTTTGAAGTTTATAATACTATGTAGACCTTGAATTTAAAAAAAAAAATGATTCATGTATATTAATTTTGAGGAATTTTTTTAATATTACTAAACGGTAAATGTATAAAATTGGGTTTTCCCATTTTCAAAAATACTTTTGTTTTCTGAAAGAGCATGGTTGAAAAAATGGAGTAACTTACTTTTTTAATTTTGACCTTTTTTCTCTCTTAAAAAAAGCAATCTTAAAAGACGTTCAATTGCTGTTTCCATTTTCGCTGTTGACATCGCAGGTGAACAAGGTAGCTAGTGTAACCAGAACTTAGTTTCAGAACATTGCCAAACTTCGCCAAATGAATATTTTATTTAACTAAAAATTCTCGTTCCGCTACTAAGTGCTCGCAGTGAAAAATCACCAAAAGATATCTTGCCAGAAAAGATAACCACGCGATCCGATCCAAGATGACTGTCTTCAGATGAAATATTTTGTTTTAGAAAATTGACAGTTTAAAAAATAAAATAAAAATTAAATGTTAGGAAAATAAAAGTATTTCTTGGCTCCATATTACTTATGTAGTTTACTTATTTATTTACTTATTTATTTATTTTTTGCTTATTCTATCGATTTTAGTAATTAAAAGTAGTACTTTTGGCTGAAAGAAATACTCTCTTTCGTTCTAGTTCGCATAATAATCTTGTCCTTACAAATAAAAATATTTTCTATTAAGCATTCATATTTGACACAATGTCGATGATAAAAGTGCACATTTGGCACTGCCTTAACATTTTGTTTAAAAAAAAAGCCTTTAAATGGACATGATTGATAATAAAAAAAATAACGAGCTAAAAGTCAGAATTTTGCAACGATAAAGTTTACAATTAGAAAGGAACATCACCATTTTCAATTTTGAGTCCGGAAGATTTTATTAGAGATTCTGTTCCTTTTTTTCTTCAAAGTTTCCAATTTGCTTTTGTTAGTTTTTATTTGACTTTGTACTAGCAGTACTCGCACGGCGATGCCCGTGCTATGAATTTAAAGGAAGTCTCTTGAATAAGTAAAATCTACCCCCCCCCCCTCTCCCCTACTTCTGATGTAAAATGATCATTTTTCTTTTTTTCTTTAACTAAAATGCGTACACACCTTTTCAAAAAAAAAAACCTATAAAAGTTTCTTCAGAATTTTAAGCAATTCATCAGAACATTAAAATATGTGCATTGCAATACAGCAAAACTAAAAAAAAATCAATTGACGTACGGACATGTAATTTAATCTAAAGTAATAACAGTATAACATCCATTAACAATAATGACAACTTTCCCAAAAATGTTTTTTTAAAAAATATATAAGAAAATATGCGAAAATCTATCATATGCGAAAAAGAAAAAATCTCGCAGGACGTTCGAAAATCATCGTCAGAAAAATTATCATATATTTTATTCAGTTACTAGTGGTACCCCGCACGGCTTTGTCCGTAATAGAGAAAATTAAAAGGTCTTTTGGTTCGCCTGTATATTTACAAATTATGTATGGTGAATTTTCTCGCCAATTGGCTTGTACTCATGTTACGGTTCCACGTAATGATGATTTCGTATCTCGCCTATGATATTTTTGTTCTTAAAATTGGAATAGAAAAAGAACCACATCGAATTTTCGAAAAATCGCTTCGAGGTGCACACACCCCTGCTACAAACTAACTTTGTGCCAAATTTCATGAAAATCGGCCAAACGGCCTAGGCGCTATACGCGTCACAGCGATCCAGACATTCTCCGGACATCCAGACATCCTGACATCCAGACATCCAGACACAGAGACTTTCAGCTTTATTATTAGTAGAGAAAATGCGCAATAATCAAATCAAAAATCCCGAATGGACCTATGCGAACACGCCGTCACAGAATGAAATTTCTGAAACTGATCACTTTGCCATAACGTAATGTAGTTTCTGATCGAGTCGAGCCTTGATAATTGGCTCAGTTATATAATCTCTTATATATCTTGTTACAGTCAGTTGAGAGAAATGGAAGTAGCATGTTCTTGTTCAGAAAAAAAAACCGTTCCAACCACACATAATGTTGGTGTGTGGGAGGGTTTCCCTCTCCCCCCCCCCCAATCAGGCGAAATATGTAAAATTTTAACAAAAAAATTAAAAACTAAAAGATATTTTTAAAAACTAATTTGAAATTTAGATTTCTGGTATCGAGGTGCAGACCCCGAGGTACGTTCGAGTTTTGTGCCAAGTTTTGGGGATGTAGGTGCTATAGGGCCTCCTGAGCATCGGGTACAAAGAAAGAAACAAACAAAAAAACATCTTCGTCTTTATGCGTATATTTATATATTTAGATAAACAGTGACTCCCAAAAGTGTTCGCACACTTTGAAATTTTTTAGTAAAACCAAAATAACGCAAAACTGAATTCGAATACGAAGTCCAATATTTTTTCACATCATTCCTATGTCATTCTAAATAAAACCCTGTAGTTTTTTCAAAATATAGACGGCTCTTCTTTTTTTGAAATGGGTCAAAAAACGAAGAGACAGAGAAATAACATGCCACAAAAGTCATCGTACACTCAAGTATTTTCGAATAAATTCATGATCAAAATTATCATATGTAGTTTTTTTACTATCCTTGCATTGTATTGATCCTTAAAAGTCACTTGGCTTTAATATTTTGTTTTTTCATTCCTTAATATTGTGCTTATTACTTGTGCTTATTAAAATGGCTGGTATTCGTAAAAAAACACCAACACCATTCGAAATTTGAATTTTTTTCATCACAGTACCGGTAAATTGGCTTGAAATGTCTCTAAATTAGTTAATTTACTTTATTCTATAGTAAAGTGCTAGATAAAAAGCTTTAAAGAAAAGAATCGGACCGAAAACAAAGTAAGAAAAGGTCAACCGGCAAAGTTGACAATGCTTAATCGGAGATTTACAGTTAAAAATTTAGAAAAATACACATTTGAGTGCTGTAAAAGTTTCTGCAGAGTTAAATGAAAGTTTTTACATTTAAGTTTCACCTAAAATTGTTCGCCAAGTTCTCTGATTAGCTGGATTAAATGGGACCTTTTCCCGCAGAAATTTTCTAGGCCGTGCGAAAAACAGAAAGCTTACGCTTTTCGTCGCAAAATCAATGATAAATAAACTCAAAACGTTTTGGAATTACGTCTTATTTACAGATAAAAAGGAATTCAACATTTTTTAAAAATTGTTGTATAATTGTAAATAGAAGAAAGAATTAGGAACTTGATCTTAAGAACTTAATTGGACCAGTTAATCAGGACGGTGAAGGTGTTCTTGTGTGAAGATGCATATCTGTATCAGGGCTTGGCAGTTTGGAATTTTTTCATGAAATAATGAATCATGTTGTTCATTTAAATATTTTAAAAAGCAGTTTTTAACTATTTGCCTAAAATTTGGTTATCAGAAATAACTTTGTTTTCTATCAAGATAACGATAAGAAGCAGACGAATTTCAACGTTTTGCATTTTGTGCCTCAAAAATTGTCTTTAAGCTTTAAAAAAAACCTTCAATCTCCAGATTTGAAATTAATGTAACATATTTAGAGATATCTGGATTACGAAAATACGACTTTGAAACGAAAATAGAGCTAGAAACACTAAGACTCGAAGTGTGGTTGAATACTTATTTAGAAATTACGCAAAAAAAAAATCGAAGTGTGGTTGAACACTTATTTAGAAATTACGCAAAAAAAAAAAAGAAGAAAAAGGAAAAAGGAAAAAAGAATGAAATCTATTCCCAGGCGTTTAAAAGGTGTTGTTGATACTGCATGATATTCTACTAAATAATAACTTAATAAAAAGTTAGATTATTCAATAATATATATACATTTTTTTAAGTATACGAAGACTTTTGTGAAATAAAATTTCCGGCACTTTTTGGCTTTTGATTTTTAAAAAATTAAGTTTTAATATTTTTTTTAAAAAAATTTCATTTAGTTTTGTTCAAAATTGATCATAGATCTTATAATTAAATACCTATTCCGAAATATTAATTCTAACCAATGGATAGGGTCCTACTTCATTGAAAGTCGCAGGTGTACATACACTTTTGGGAGCCACTGTAGATAACTAAGCGCGTTGAGTTTTTACTTTGCTAACGTTTTGTTCAAGTTTTTACACGATAGCATTTAAAAGTGATAAATTAGGAAGTAGTGTTTTAAAACATTTTCATTCAGTTACACAGCAAGGATCTGTAATTTCTATTCTTTCAGCATGACAAATTGATGTTTTTAAAAACTTTTAAAAAAAAGTTTAAAAAAGAAGATATATGCAAAAAACTGCATTACCTTTCCTTGTAAAACGTATTTCATTACAAAGATACAAACATGGTGGAAATATGAGAAAAATAATTTTTACCGCATTGGGTAGCTTTTTTCAAGGAAAAGTTTTCCTTAGCTAATCGTTCTTGATTTTTCCCAAAGCATTACACCGGATACGTCCATAAAGTTTGCTTTTGTTGGTTTTAATGTAACAACTTTTTTTCACATATAAGAAATAAATATGAAATTGTTTGAGTAAAATTTACCTTGCCCTCTCAAACTGGGGAATATATCCTGAGCAAGAAATCTGCATTACTTTTCCTTGTAAAACATATTTCATTACAATGGTACAGGTACTGCGGAAATGCGGGAAAATTTTCACGGTATTTTAGTATATTTTTTCAAAGAAAAGTTTCCCTTACCTAATCGTTCTAAATTTTCCACAAAGCATTGCAAAAATGAATGTCAATTGAATTAGCTTTTGTTAATTTTTAATGTAATAACATTTTACACATTGACTCGTTTTTTCCCTTTTTAAAAATAAATACGAAATTGTATGTTCAAAATTTGCCTTGCTCAAACATTATTACGCCAGTAATGGTCAGCAAATCCAGACTTATGATTTCGTATAATTAGTAGCTTTTGAAAGCTTTTCAAACATTTAATTTTCAAGTCGTAACTTCTGCCTGTACCTAAAGCCCAAAATAAGTCAAAATGAAGTAATTACTACTGGCTTTGTCTTAGCAATAAACAGGATTATTCTTGAGATTTAGTAGCATTTACTATTTCATTAACTACTGTATGAATTTTAATGAGATTCAGCTGTTCACTCTTCTCATAACAATCCCTCGGAAAGTAAATTCCCTTTCACAATTTCCCAAAGGGTTAAGCAGCATTGAAAATCTTCTTTCCGATAGAAATAGGCAGAGTGCCGAGTAGGGATATTGCGGTTCATGCCGAAATAACAAACGAAAAATCGTCGCAATATTTCCACAAAAGGCAATAAATTTTCAGTCACAAATAGGTCAAATGAAAAAAAAATCTACAAAACATTAATTTCTTAAGGGAAACGCAGATGCTCATATTGAGTTATGAGTAAAATAAATACCATGTTCGTAAATAAAACAAAAAAAAAATGGTAAGAAATTTAAGCATTTAATAATGAGAAAATCGTCGTTAAACTTAAGTGGAACATCAGACAATAAAATACGAACTATGCTGCATTATTGATCAGAGACGGAGACTGTTACATTGCATCAGAATCATTTATGGGATAAAAGTATATTCTCATAATCATATCAAATAATTGGATCATTGAGCCTTTAAAAAGCACGAAAAACCACATAACCACATACTATACTTACAAACATCAACACAAGTTTCAGAATAACCAATGACTGTCACTATCAACGCATTTACATCTGAAGAAATGCCGAGTTCCGGAACGTGAAAAAAACAAAAATCCCCATCCAATACACGTGGCCCTAAAAATATTTTGATGACATTGGTGACTCGGAAGATGCTTTAGAATTTATGAAGATATTATAAGCTTAATAACGAATAAATATATTTGTTCTTGAAAATTAACTGAATTAATTACCAACGTTTTGTTGTAGTTAGTCAATTATTAATTTTTAAAAACATTACAGTAAATCATGATAGTAAATACTAAAACTGGCAGCTCAATACTTATTTCTTTGATATATATATATATATATATATATATATATATATATATATATATATATATATATATATATATATATAGATATATATATATATATATATATATACATATATATATATATATATATATATATATATATATATATATATATATATATATATATATATATATATATATATATATATATATATATATATATTTGTGTGAAACTATTAAGTTTTATCATCAAAATAACATCTAAATAATGTACATTTTTCACCAATAAAACTGAAAACTCAAGAAGTTCAAATAAAATTCCAAGAGCCCAAGATCTAGGATGGGAGGAGGGAGGAACAAAACTTTGGCAGCTCTGCCTAAAATGCGATAGATTACATTTTTCAATCGATAAAGAATTGTAATGAGTGAAAATATTACGACAAGATGACAAGATACATTCAAGAAATAAAATATTCAAACAGCTTTGCTATAAAGACACTAGGCCTTGGTTTTTATTAAGAAGCTTTCATTGGATGAAATCGTTCTAAACATGCATTCTAATTTGATCAATTTATGGGAATAATGTACACAAATTTCAGCAAAGATAACTTAAAAGCCTCGTTCAGTTTAATATTTCATTTTAGCTAATGTTCACATCTCATGCTAAAAGCCATTTATTTGCTTTCAACAGTGTCTCAAATATCTATTGTATCCACGTTTAGTGTTTGATTTAGCAATTGAAAGGTTCGCCGCATGAATTCGAGCAGTGGATTTAAATTCACTTAAAATAATTAACGGCGAAATTGAATACACATCAAGAGATATTGTCACATCATAGATTTTGCGAGAGTTTCCGTAGACATTAGTCATATTGAACTAAATATAGTATACTCAGTACAATATTGAAGCTGAACAATTGCATAGTTTCACCGGAGGCACACTTAAACCACACTTTGTAGCAAGTACCGCAGTCCTCTTCTCCGTTACATTATGATTATCTTACTCTAAACACTAAAAATAAATTGAATCATTTAAATTTAGAGAGACAATCAATCAAAGCCTGTGAAAATGACAAAAGCTTTTGTCGGATGTATTTTGATCTAGAAGCGTCGACAAAAGATAAAACGCTTTGAGAAGGTGATGTTGTGACAGTTTGTGATATGGGGAGGGAAGGGGAAATAAGATGTGTGACTTATCTCTCACACCTTTTGGTTAAAATAAAAACCTTTAAAATAGTAAATTAAACATTTATATATTTTTTTTCACCATTTTTTTTTCAACATACTTAAAAGAAAAAAAAGATAAAAATGCTACTTTCTTCTAATGGTTTTGTTTTGTATTTTCGCTGATTTTGTTTCGTAATGAAAAGCATTGTTACAGATTAAGATTTAAATTCCATCTTAGTTTTTTTTTTTAATTTAAAAAGTTTAAATTGAGCCTATTTGAGGGTATTTTGTATTCATAAGATAAGATTTAGAGAAAAATGAATTTCATTCCGTTTCAAATTTTCAGAATATTACTGTTTTCGCTTCTCTTCGCTGCTAATATTTAATTACTTTTGTATATGTTTTGCTTTTTGTTGTAAATAGTAGCATTATTTCATATAAAGTAGTTCAACACTTAAAAACAAATAGAGAGACTAGTGTCAAATATGCTATAAAAGATATGGTATCATTTATTGACAGCCATTTATGTAAGTTCATTGTTTTTCATATAGAAAGGGATTCCAAGCAACCCAGAAACCTGTAATAGAAATTCGTATTATGTTATACGCATTTTCAACAATGTTATAATATTTTTAACCTTTTGTACTAAGGTCAAGGACACAAGATGAGAAACGGTTGAGTGTATACCCCCCTACTCCCAAAACATTGGATTTAAATAGAAATTGCTATAACTAATATAGTATTTTATGTACCAGAAAAAGATGAAAAAGTACGTAATAGTGAGAACTATTATCCTGCCTCCCTTCTCCACAAAGTACATTTTGGCTGAGCTAGTGACAAATGTTAACATTTTACTTGCTTATAACTAAATCTTTTCCTTCACATCTTGAACATTTTATGCATCATTTTAAATGCATGAAATAAATAAGAAAGTTTTCCATAATTCGTAAGAAACATTACCTTTTATATTGAAATTTTCAAGAACTTAATACTTAATGCAAAGCAGTTTTTTCCAAAATAAGGTTTTCTCGCTTCAGATGATATTCATCATGAAACTCTATTTATAATACTCCTTGTTGCAACTCAAACTTTTTTAATGAATAATTTAAATTTGTGTATCCGTAGTGAATAAATAGACAACAACGGAGCACAAGCTTTCTGAATATTATAAAGTTTCTTTTAGCGAACTCTTATGGAATGTGCTATTAACAATACTAAAAGATTAAATCTAAAAATACCACAAAGGAGCTCATTACTCAGCCATCATGGAAAGTTGAATTTGCCATAATGAGGGAAATAATAAACACACTACTTTATTCAATTACATTTGATACAGTCAAAATACTACAAAAACAGATCTGTGTGGGGGAACTCTGGCTATTTACGAGTGAAAAAGAAGAAAAATGAAGCATAAAAAAAGTTATATCTTTGATAAAACAAACTGCGGATCAGGATGCACTTAACTTCGTTCGTGCCAAGCTTCGTTATAAAACCTATAAATTACAAAAATTAAGCCCTTGGCAGTTGTCTTGGATTTGGGATGTGATGAAATGCAGTTGTGCTGAGCAAAAAGATAGAGAAACTGAGCCAAATGGGGTGTGGGAGGATGATACGACTCATAATTTAAATGTAGTAGCTTATGACATCACATGACGATAGGCTAACTATCTTCGAAAGACAAGTTTTTGTTAAGAAAAGGGACCCAGTGAACACCAATGGTATTTGCAGACATAGATATAACTATAAGTTTTTCAAGTTCTTTCGTGAAGGCGAGAAGGTTTTCACTCTTTGTACAAAATGCCAAACTCAGCGGGGATCTCCTGAACATATCATGAGCTGCTTAGGACTTGTAGAAGATCTTTACTCCTCTCCCCTCCTGGTACGGGATTTTTTAAGGGTCAATGGTCTTCTGGACCTTGTCTGACTTCGTCAGACGGTCTGAGGATAAGCCACAACAACACAACACACACAAGATTTTCAGTGAAGCAAATGCTTTCAACTATATGAAAGTAAACCACATAAAATTTTTGAGACATGTATGTAGAACGGACCCATCCTTCCTAACATCAGTCTCTCATTTCAAACAAATATGAACCTGCATCATAGGAAAACACAGATAAACGTGGGTTGATTTCATCAGTAATGATTTTAAACCATTTAGGATGATCAACTTGCAGACCCTGAAAAAAGTAAAGAGAGCAAAGAGGCATTCTAAAGAAGACCTTGACTTTCTATAAAACCATTATTTAAGTAAAATTAAGGGACTTATGTGGCTCTGTGGTAGAAGGTTCGTCTTCTTGAGCCGGAGATCATGGGTTCGATTCCCCGGTGCCCGGGATATTATTTCCTTCTCGTGTGTTGTAAATCTTTCATGTGTTTGCCTGGAGGCAAGGTGCTTGGCACACAGTCCTATGTATGTGAAGCTGTTCAGCTTTTAAATAAAGTTAAATTATGAGTAAGTGAAATTCACATAAACTTTACTGGTTTTCATTAAAGGGCTGTCGAGCCAATGTAGGAGAAGAATTTTATGACGTCACTAAAAAAAGTTAAAAAGATCAAAGGTCGTTTTGACCCGTTCGAAAATACATTTTATGTACGTATTTTTAGACAGTATCAAAAATGAATGTTAAACCTTTTTATTTCTGGCCTAAGATACTTCGCTTCCTGTAACGTTAAAATATTGACTGTGGTATACGTAAAATTCGATTTATTTAAGGCAAAAAGCGCTATTGAAGACTCTTCTATAAAATTTAAAAGCAGACAAAACAAGAAAATGTCGCTGTTTCACCCAAAAATACATTGAAAATTGATTTTATGCTGTTATTGGTTTTCCACTGCGCATTTTTGGATAGTTGACAAACAACTTACTCTTGAAAGCACTTCAGACTAAAGTCATAGATCTTTTATAAACATCGAAATATTTAGAAATTGTTTTGAAAAGCGTAAAAACCAATAATATCACTTAGAATTTGAGAACTTAAAATACACCGCTAACAATAGGTACGAATCTCGTATTTTTCTAAAAATTCTTCAAAGAAACGAGAAAAGTTACCTCAATAATATTTGTAAAAATGAACAGCAACAGAAAAAAAAGTGCATTCCATTAACCCTTGTGTATTCAAGTGAGATTCAAATACTTTTATGAATTTTGCTAGATTTTTGTTCACATAATATGAGAGTCATTTGCAACTTTGACTAAAACAACATTTCTCAATTACTCAATTCATCTCAGTACTCATTTCTCTTACTCATTTCTCATATTTAATCTACAAAAATCGCAAAAATACAAGTTACAAAATTAAAATTTAAAAACTAGTTTACTACCAATGGCGTTACCAATTCGTTACTTTTACTTTCTGTAGGTTTGAGAATTTTAATCCGTTGGTCTACTTTGTATAGTTTCTTACTTTCAATCAGCACTTATGACTCATTTGCAACTCCAACAAACTTAAGGGGCATTGCAGCCACTGTCTAATGGTGGATGAAAAAGGTAAAACAAACAAATGCCGTAACTTATAACTTGCTTTGAGGCTTAGTGAATGGCAGTAATTTTTCATCGTGTTTGTGGAAAGCTTTCTTTTCTATTTTTCTGAAATTACATTACACAAACTGTCTGAAGCCTGCAATTTACCCCAAAGAAAACACGTGGAATGGAATGTTTAACCTTTTTCTTTAGTATTGTTACTCATCACAAGGTAGCGTATTTGAGCTCTGGAGTTGCGAATAGAAGAGAGAAAATATATTTGTCACCCTCAAAGTTTATGATTCCTAACTTAGCGGAAAGATGTTTGACTCATAGACTAATAATAAGAGTAGACCGAGCTTTCTCATTCTTGCTGATGAAGAAAATTGGTTCATAGTTGTATCATGTGACTGGTGGAAGGGTTTGGCGAAGACTTTGGCAGCATGGTTGCTAGATGGAAACATTATCTATAGTTTGGCACTCGACATGTATTTTAAGACGTAATGTGTTTCCAATATAGTTTTTTTCCAGGTGCTGAGATTGAACTGTTTTTCTTTTAGTTATGCATTATTCTGACATTAGTAATTAGTTTTTGATCACAGTTTTCGGTAACTTTTATTTCATTCGGAACTGCTACGTCAGCGTTGGCGTAAACGTTTTGCGTCAAGGCAAAAATGTACTAATCGGTACCTTAAATTGAAATTGTAGGTAAAAATCTTACCGTTTGCCGATTATTTTTGGGCGCATGCATCCTTAATTGCTTAGAGAGTTATTGAAATTGAATAAAGAAAATGCACAGTACTATCTAAACGAAAAACTCATTATATTAACAAAATTTTTACAACTTAGAATAACAAATTTACAAATCAGACTCCATAAAAGATCATTCTTCCGTGTTCCATCAATTCAATTAATTTTATTTATTGTTGATCGTCTGCTACGATCAACGCCCGCTGTTGCTAGGATATCCACCAGTCACATGGTTTGGTTTATGAGCAGCAAAAGGGTTGCCATAGCTCGATCTATTCTTATTATTAGTCTATGGTTTGACTCTCTTTCAGGAATAATTCTTTCTGTAATTATTCTTCATAAAGAACTGAAGTGAAGAAGCTTTTCTGATGCTCGTTGGCTGCTCGTTTGTTTTTATCAAGCGATTTCGTTCTATCTCAGCGATTGCAGCCTCAAACTCTAAGATTTCAATTAGAATAAATATTTAGGCAATTTTAGTGTTTTATATGTAATGGAATCTTTGCCAGTGTGACTAGACATATGGTGTTATATTGCAGACAAGACGGTAAGAAGAAATATCATTTACGTAACGAGATCAATTTTATTTTTTCAACGACATTACTTTTTTTATATTCATCGTTTGAAATTGCATAGAGATTCTAAAAAGTTAGAGAAGACTCTTTATTCATGAGAGGTGGAATGATAATGGTTGATAATACAGGGAATTTAGTAATCACTGCCGAACTTAAATTTTGGGGAGAGAGGAAATTCTCAATTTGTCGAATGGAACTCTAAATTTTGCAGAATGATGATAATTGTGCCGAATAGAACTCCAAAGATTGCCGATTGATGATAATTGTGCAGAATCGTCAGACAAAATTTACCGAAAAAGGATCGTTTTGGGAGGTCACAATGATCTCCCGTGACCTCTGGGAGCCCTTGATCGTTATTTTCCAAGGCTATTTTGTTCCTGTGAACCATGATGAGTTAAGTGTTGATGATGCTTTATTTATTTTAAACTCACTGAATATTGGGCACACAAAGGCCTTAGATAAAAATATTTCCTTTAGCTCGTTTTCGTAGACATATTTTTACATTATTTCTAAAATATGATCGATCCTCAGATTCCATTTCCTTGTGAAACTGGGCAGAATAACTGATTTCTCGATTCCTTTTTTCCCTTGTTCTTCCCTATTATCCCCCCCCCCCCCATATTATTATTATTGCTAATGTTATTTTATTTATTTATTTAACTATATTTGTATTTATTTATTTATTTATTTATTTTAATTTATGAGTAATCACAATTGCTAATTGTTCTCACTTGACCGTCTTTAAAGTCCGGTTCTTTTTTTAGCTTTTACAAGGGGCCTCTGCAGGGGCGGCTCCTCTGGTCTTAAGACATGTCCTACTCACACTCACGCGCTTTTACACACATACACACACGCTTACGTGCGTACACACAAGTTTTCACACACACACACACACGAGCGCGAGCGCACACACACACACACGCGCGCGAACGCACACACATCTCTACATATGTAACCGCACAGGAGGAGGGGCCGGCTTGGGAGGACAGGAGCTGTTTCTAGAAACAATAACCCCAATGAGTAGGGTCCTGTCGCAACTCGAGATTTTGAAACACATAATTTGAATTCAAAAGTTGAGAATTCAAATCGATTTTTATTTATTTATTTTTTATTTTCTTGCGGACACACTAAAACCTATTTATTTGATTTCCTTTCTTTTTTTTTACAATTTCATTCGAATTGAATAATATTTGTATGTTATAATTTTATTATTTAGCTTTAACCGCTCAGATACGGTCATTTTGAAAGATTTGTCTTCAAATCATTTTTTCCCCTTTCCCCCCCCCCCCTTTTTTTTTTCAACTTCATTTGGATTGGAAGTTTTTTGAACATTACTATCTTAATGCTTAACTTTGAACGCTTAGATACTGTAATTATGTATAGTTACTCATGACTTAGAATTTATTAAACTAAAGACTTTTTGTTGAATTCATTTAGAATGTGTTTTTTCTTTTATTTTTGAGGTAGGGTATGGGATCATGTAGCATAACAATTTTTTACAATATTGCTATTCCTTAGCGTCCTTTTTTTTTTTGTATGCAATTTAGTATGAATAAAAAAACTTGAAAAATATACTGAAATTGAAGCAAAATTATAAATTTTCGAAACACGGAGTAACATTGGCTGATTTGAATTCTTGATTACGAAAAGATAATTTGACGAATACAAATTACATTTATCTTATTTTTTAGCTTATTTTTAATTATATTGTTTTAGAAATATTTTTACAATACATCAAACCTTCTTTCCTGCTTTTTTTTAAAACTTTTATCGGAAAGTAGGGGAATAACTTGGCATTATCTGAAAATCAAAATCTCTTTGAAGATGCTGTATTCTGTGTTTCAAATTTTCCCGCAAACTGAATTATAAAAACTGTAATAAAAATGCAAAACGAAGGCTTTAAAATTAATGTCAAACTTTTATCGTAAATGACGGTAATGAATGCATTAAAGGAGGAAATATTAATGTCAAGTGAAGGGTAGTTGAAGTAAGAGTTTGAAACCTTTTAGAGAACAATTACGACACATAAGCGTTAGAATGTTCAAAGTAACAAGATCATTGACATTTTTAGTAGCTTTTATTAAAGTTACAATGAATGCTTTAAATACGAATTTTAAAATCAATATTTTTCCAAGTTCAAGATGAAACGAAAATCTTGCACACAGTGTAATGTTTGATGAGAATGGCATGTTTCTAGATTACATTTTGTTGTCTTTTTACTTTGATTTGTGAATTGTGAACATTCGAGAGTATGAAAACTAAAATTCAATAGACTCCAGATTAACCGGCTGCAATGGTACAACCATGTGTAATCCGGTTAAACGAAATTCCGGTTCAAGCGAGTTTTTGAAAAATGTTTCTTTCAGTTGTTCCCAAAGTGAATGCCGCGGTTTCCTAGGGTTCCATAAGGAGAGACTGGGGGTTCCGTGAAGTGTGCACGTTATCAAAATAGTATCTTACTGGAAAATTCCAAAATCGGGAAAATGTCGACATTAGCCGATGAATATCAATATTCATATACCAAAGACGTCGGCGAAAGACTGAATATTTCTGGTTCATCGGTAAAAGTCGACGTTCTCCTCTTTTGTTTTTTCAAGGTGATAGCACAATAGAAAATGACTAGGGTGCCGAGAGAAAATTCTAGTTCTTCGAAAGGTGCCATGAATCAGAAAAGTTTGGGAACCCCTCATATATATGATTAGGGATTGAAATACCGGACCAAAAATTCAATACCGGTATTCGATATTTTTAAAACGTGATACCGGAATACCGGTATTAACACAAGTATTTGAAATTTCTCAAAAAAATGCTTGAAAACATATTGTTTCGTTGCCACATTTCATACTTTTGTACAAAGATTGTATTATTTATGAAAACGTATTGTAAACAAATAAAAAATGAAGGAACAAATGCCCTAACAAAAAATCAATTATTGTAAAAAAAAACATAATGCATCTACGAAATTGTCTCTAAACTTGGAACTTATTTTAGTGCTCAACTTTTCTACTATTGAAAATACTCTTTCTGAACTCACGTAGGTCGGTAATACTGTTAATAATGCGCGATACACCTCCTCTAATTGTCTAGACGTCCTTCATCTTCAAAAAATTCGGGCTCTTGCATGTTGTTTTTGGATAAATCCTTTTGTGTGTGTGTGTGTGTGTGTTTCTTTTGCATTGTGTGTCTTATTATTATTAATTTTAAATTCATAACTAGTTGTTATTTCTTTCCGAGAGACGATACTTTTCTAATATTAACATCATTTTCTCTTGAGTAGGAGAGGTTTGCAGATGCTTTTTATTAGCCCTTTGGTTTGAAATTTACGATAAAATTACCTAAATTTGATCTTGTTAGTTTCTTCCATTTGTTTTTGATTTCTTTTCAAAATTCTTCCCAATTATAACTATGTAAATATCTGAATATTTGTTTCAATTGATTTTGCTTTACCTCTATGCAAATTTTGAAAGCACTATATAATTTCTAAGTATTATCTTTCCAAGTGTAAAGCCAAATAGCGAAGAGAGAAAAAAATCAATACCGGTGACAACACATTACCATTTGATATGCTAACAAGAAAACGTTTTTGTCAAAACTTAGTTCAGCTGAGGCAAATAATTAAGAAAGAAATCATGAATTAATTAAATTAGAAAATAGTTACAAATAATAAAGTATTACTGAAATTGATGGTTGGAATAAGTTGTTCATAGGAAAAATGCATTCAACAGTACACTCGAAATTAACTTTCACAAAAGGGAAAGTGAGTGATCAGGGAAATGGAAAAAAATTAAAACATGGTGCACAAAAGCGCACGAAAATGCCATTCATATCACCATCTAGCAATGACAATAGCATTTTGCAAGCTTTCCGTTACTTTTGTTAATGATATTCTATTAGTTTGTGCTTTTGAAGCGAAATTTTTACATCAAAAGATTGATTTTGATTCTGTATCATGGGAAAAGAACTGTACATTTAAAACATAAATAGATATTTAATAAATTAAATTGAAAATTCTTTAACTGAAACTATTTATTACTTTCACCAAATACCGAAAATACCGGTATTTTACCTCAGCAAATACCGGTATTACGAAATTGCAAAATTTATCGAAATACCGATATTCAGTATACCGGTATTGCAATCACTATATATGATTGATGCACGTATTTTTAGCGCTGCATTAAGCAACTAAATAGTATTAAAATAAGCATTTCTGAAGTAAATGGATTTATTTGGAAAGTTTTTTTACATACCATTAAAAGCCTGTTTAAAAAAACTTGTGAGCAAAACCTTAGTTGGATGACCATTACCCAGAGAATATGACACCCAGTTTCCTCACCAGATGGAGGCTCTTGGGTTCAACTCGATAGAAAACTGCACTAGGAATATAATTCAGTCAAGAAGAGTTTTGAAAGCCATAGGAATATACAAGAGAACTTTTACATGACATATAATCATACAACATGGACGATGTCGATTTTCTGTGTCTTGAAACTCCATCGACTGGAGTCAGGATTTAACTCTCTCTGGTGTGATGAAATAATTTTTAGCTCCAGTGTGAAGAAAATCATTACTTTTGCGGTAGATTTTCCCACTTCAGATCTGCTGTGGCTATCCTAAACCGCCGATCCCTTGAAATTGCAGTACCTTACAACGTAACGAGCTGCTCGGTATTCTCTTGCATCGTCAGAATGTCTTGTCATAACGTGTCATAGCCAGGGATACGGTGTCAGAAGAAAAATGATCGACCCCGACTCCGAGAATTTAGGAGATTTTTGACTCCGACTCCTTTACCCCAATATTAGTCCGACTCCGATTCTTGAAATTTAAAATCTTCGACTCCTGACTCCGACTCCGCCTCTTTTACTTCAAAATCAGTCCGACTCCGAATCTTCGACTCTGCCTCCACGGTCATAACAATGCTTTGTCATTATGCAACTGCGGAGTGAAGAAAATCAAAACTGCATTCAGTCAAAACATTTGTTTTCTTAAAGCAACACTTTATTTTCTTAGTCACATACTGCTAAGCAACAAGTATTAAACAGTGATGCTACTCCTCTCCCTACACCACTTTATTTTCTTAGTCACATACTGCTAAGAACAAGTATAAACAATGATGTTACTCCTCCCCCTACGCTTCCCCCCTCCTCAAGATAAAACAATTTCTAGAAGAAGCGGATCCCTTTCGAAGGACGAACCAACTACATCCCTCTCACCATTTAATTCCAATTTTCCATGAAGATCTCAAAATCTCAAAAACAAACACTTTAGATGCAACCTCGCATTATAAATATTAACACACAACAGAAGTCCTCATGAAATATTCACGAGCAGGCCTCTTGTTTCATGCACAAATGATGTGCAATGGCAACATTCTTCTTAAAGACACATTAAACAAGGAAAAATTGGGAGCTACTCTCCCGTATTAGACCGGTTTTTGAAGTCGCTTTTTCGTCATTAATGTCTACCGGATGATGTACCGTCAGATTAACTTTTATGGCAGGTTTTTCACAATTAAGGAAATCCGCTACTGTGAAAGAAAGAGCCCTTACTTATTGCTCCTCAAGGAGCAATAAATATGATGTGGTTCGCGAGGCGTTTTAAACCGTTTTTGAAAATTGCATCCCACTTGCGCTGAGGAGAAGTGTTTGGTATGAGAGATCTTTCTCGGCGAATCTTGTTAATTTTACATGAAAAGTGGATGTCTTACATTGCTGCTTGCTTTCTGTATTTAAAATGTTGACATTACACGAAAACGGTACAAAAAAAAAGAGAATGAGTATTATAAATTCATCTCATTAAATTATTACGTCCTATATTAATCTACCCGCAAGAAGCGTACTGTACGTATTAGAATCCATGTTAATTCAACAAAGGGTGTAACTTGATGGTCTTGGTTTTTTTTTTTTTTTTTTTTTTTTGAATTTACCTTATGTTAAAATTCATAAAAAAAATAGGTAATACTTTTTTTTTTCTTTTTTTTTTTTGCCCAAAAAGAACCCTGGGCCAAGATACAGGCCGCTTAAGATGGCGCTCCTGTTATTATTTCTCACTTGGGATTTTCGTCAAAATATTTAAAGTACATTATCACAGGAACGGTGAAACATATTTTGTTGCGGTTTGTTTTATTTAAAAGGATATTTTTTCTTGTTTAAAAAAATGTACATCATTTTGAAAATCTGTTTTTTTTTTCCACAATGTTTAAAAAAAAAAGTTTAATTTTTTTTTTTTTTGGATTTTTTTCAAAAATTTTCAATTTTAAAAAATGTCATTTTTTTCAGTTTATTAGTACCACTGAGCGTTACGTTCCCTGAAAAGGAGAACTTCCACTTTTTCTTATAACAGATTTTAGAGGCATTTGAAAAAAATAATGGGTTTTAATGAACAAAAAACATAAAGGCAGACCTCTGAAAATTAAAAAAAAAAAAAAAAAATCGCATGAAGTTTCCAGAAAACACTTTTAAATTAGTCATATAGCGAAACTTTCATTTTGAGTTGCCATGTTATTCAGGATATAGAATTAAGTTAGAACAAGATGGCATCGCGCTATTAAGAGCCAATTTTTATAAGTCAGGCAGGTCAGATACATGCCATTTTTGATTTCGCTAAAAATTGTACAGTGGTTTCTTTGAATGATTTTAGAAAACACATGTTTTATCTTTTCTTCCAAAAAAATTTTTTGTGACCCACAAAAATTCCGAAAGTTGCTCCCAACTTAGGGTTTTTCTCAAATCGATATTTTTTAATATTCAATTATCTCTGCGCATTGAGCATCAGCAAAAGTAATCTTTGTGATTACATCATGGTATTTAGTGCCTCAAATGAAATATATCGTAAATTTTATGGCTATCCTTCAGTAGACCCTGGCAGGGGTGGTTAAATTGTGCCGAAGAAAGTGAAAATGTGTCATGTTTGAGGCATCTTGGCTCCAAGCACTGAGGTTCAACCATAGTTTGTGCGAGCAATTTGTGTAATGATACATATAAATTAATAAATAGGCTGATTAAATGCATTGTTAATGCTCACTGCACTTTTGCGAAAAAAAGCACTTTTGTCATAAAAAAAATGATAAAAAGTGTACTTTTTAGGGGCTTGTATCTCAGTGCACTGAGGCTCAGTATAGAACTTACTGCCTGCATTTCAAACTAGAGTATGGTGTATTTTCACAATCAAGTGAGAGAAATATGGACAAATTCTTTTCAAGAACACAACACGTATTTCAAAACAGTAAAATGAACTATTTAATTTTCAATTCAATCAAATTATCCGGATTTAAACTTTCCTCCAAGGACTTCCAGGTACTATTTAAAAAGCTAGTATGATCAAAAACTTACCATAAAAGAGTTATAGACTTGAAAATAGACTGATTATGCTTACTCGCAAACTTTATATGATAACTGGAAGCAAACTGAAAAAAAAACGGTTATTATAGCGGGAAAAACGTAAGTTATTTGTAACACTTTTTTGAAGGTGTTTTAGGAATATTTTTAGTTATTTTAATTTAGATACCTTTTTTCGTTTGTACTGTACATTATAGTTCGTTGACATTCGTTTAGGCTGTACATTATAGTGACAAAAATTATTTTCTCTGCACTAAACTACCATTATAGCAAACAGTTACTAAGTCATATTTTATTACTTACGATAAAAGCAATACTATGACATTATAAAACAAGCCTAACTGACTAGTGCGAAAATAAAAAAATTCAAAACAAAGCATTGTAGCGTGAGTACAACTAACTGGATGCGTCGTTAACTCTTATGCAATTTCCTCATCTTGAAGTTCATTTTATGAGCCTGCAGAAAAATTGCCCATAGTTATGTCACTTGTTTGTGAAAAGACATACACTCTAGTTTGAAATATAGACACCAAGTTCTATACTAACCCTCAGTACACTGAGATACAGGCTAAAGAAAAGTACATTTTTTATCATATTTTGATGCTTTTCTTTCACTTTGCTTCTAGTTATCATATTATAAAGTATGCGAGTAAACATAATTAGTCTATTTACAAGTTTATAATTTTTTATGGTAAGTTTTTGATCATACTAGTTTTTTAAATAGTATCTGGAAGTCCCTGGAGGAAAGTTTACCCGGTTATGTTGAATGAATTGAAAACTGAATAATTTATTTTACTGTTTTGAAATACGCATTGTGTTCTTGAAAAGAATTTTCCCATAGTTCTGTCACTTGTTTGTGAAAATACACACTCTAGTTTCAAATGCAGGCATCCAGTTCTACACTGACCCTCAGAGCACTGAGATAAAGGCGTATGAAAACTGCACTTTTTAGCATTTTTCGATACAAAAACTGCCATTTTTTGGCAGCTCAGAGGGTGAGCCATGCAAATAATGAGGGTATTTAAATAATTTATATATATATTCTTGCCCAAATCAAGTACAAAAAACATGGTTGAGCCTGAATGCAAGGAATCAGAGGGCCTCAAACATGGCACTTTTTCATTTTTTTTTCGCGACCCCTGAACGGCTGTACTGAAGACCACCCCCGAAAATTACGATATATTTCAATTTAGGTACTAAATGTCATATTGGAAACACAAGATTTTTTTGGGCTGATGCTAAATACATAGAAATAATCGCATTTAAAAAAACGCTGATTTGGAAAAACCTCTACTTCGGGCTCCACTTTACGAATTTTTACAAATCCCCAAAATTGTTTTGGAGGAAATGAAAAAATACGTGTCTTCTAAAATCTTTATACGAATTCACCATAAAAATTTTAACAAAAACAAAAATATTGTTAATCCTAACACCCCATTTGTGCCCGGTTCTTATAAAAACTGGCTCTTAACGATTCTTTCGGCGCAACGCTGAAAGGTTGTGGGGGGAAATGCAACTAATCGGATGGAGATTGCGTTCTTGTTTTCATAAAAAATAAGACTCCTGGATAAAGTGGAGACTCGAAATGAAAATTTCCCTGTATAACTTAATTAAAAGCGTTTTCTGGCTACTTGTTGCGGAATTTGTTTTTTGAATTTTCAGGTCTGCCATTGGAGTTCCTTAAAAACCCTCATTTTTTTCAGATTCCTCTAAAATCTGTTAAACGAAAAAGTGGAAGCTCTCCTTTTCAGGGAATGTAGTGCTCAATGGTGCTAATAAACTGTTAAAAAAAATGAAATTGACAGTTTTGACGAAAATCAAAAAAATTACATTAAGCTTTTTTTTTCAAAAGACTGTGGGAAAATAACTAATGCACACATTTCAAAATTATGCATATGTTTTTAAACAAGGAAAAATATCCTTTTAAATAAAACCAACTCCAACAAAATATGTTCTACCGTTCCTGAGATAATGTACTTTAAAGATTTTGACGAAAATCCCAAGTGAGAAATCATAACAGGAGTGCCATCGGCCTGTATCTCGGCCCAGGAATTTTTTTTGGGCAAAACAAAAAAAAAGGTATTTTCTAATTTTTTATGAAATTTAACATATGATAAAAAAATACGAGACCATCAAATTACACCCCTTGTTGAATTGACATGGATTCTACCGTGTATAGTTCTATTTTTTAATATGTTCTTCATCTAAAATGTCTCATTTAAATAGATAACTTATTTATTTGAAGTGAAATCAAAGTATGTTCTATCCTTCAGTTTATTTTCAATGTGCAGGCCAGGAAAGAATTAGCTGAATGATTCGCTTTCTTTTTTAGGTGCGCGTCTTTTCTTTACACAATCTCGTTTGCTATATTTTTAACATCTACGAGTACTGCTGATTTTTGAACAGTTAAATAAAATGAGTGCACACATTGTACTATAATAAAATACATAAGTCTGGAGACAGGTATCTCAAAGCTTCAGTTGTTTTATTTTATCACCTTGTAACAGTGCATTTTTGCTTAAGAACCAATGCTAGCGGCACCCGAGAAAATAAAACATTTGCCAAATTTGGAGAAGCCAGCTATTTACTTATCTAAGCATTTTATTTCTTCATTATGTAGTTTTTGAGAGAAAAATGAAAATAAAAATTTTAAACAACAGCGCTTAAATCCAAAATCTAGGAATAAACTTAAATGACCCAATTAAAGTAATAATAACCAATGAAAATTAGCTACTTTTTTTTCTTTTTCCAAACATTACTCTGCTCAATCCCAGTACACATTGGGAACACGTTTGAACACTTTAATTCAGAAAAAGTGTTCCAAACATCTGAATGTGTACAAAATGTGTTTCGAATGTGCTCCGTGAAAAGTATGAGAAATGTGTTCAAAGTCTGCTACGAAAGTGTACTGAATGCGTCCCGTTAAGGATATTCGTTTCGTATAAACTTGGGAACGCATCTCAGAACAGATTGGACACATTTCGTCACGATTGTGAAGCTTGTTTTTTTTTTTTTTTTTTTTTTTTTTTTTTTTTTTTTTTTTTTTTTTGGTTCTGCACAAACAATATTTTAACAGTTTAACTACCAGTGGATAGAATCTATGAACAAAACACTACAAGAAATTTTGTTACAATGAGTCGGTGTTGATTGACGTCGCGATCGCCCCTCTAAAGGAAAGCCTTTCTTTTGGTTCAAGGCCGTTCATTTACCGGCAGCTGACATCCTCCACGCGAAAGTGCTGCAATATTAACAGCAAGAGCCACTTATAAAAATTTAGCGGAGTTAGAAAAAATGAATTTCCTACAAATGTTCTAAAAAGTGTTTCTAAAAAAGGTGCGCTACAAAGTGTCCTAAAAAAGGAGACAAGTTTCCGTGTTCAAAAGGTGTTCAAAGAGTGTTCATGAAGTGTTTTAAGATTTACAGTGTATGTTTAACATTAATGGGAAATGAAACTTGAAAATAAGCACAATTTAAAAAAAAAAATTGCTCTTTAGGTCGTTTTACTATATTGATGCAATACAACGGATGAAAAAAAAAATCACAAAGCACCACCAAATTTAACAAGCGTAGGTGAATAGAATGATGTTTTGCGCACGAACGAATTTCATTATTTATTTCTTCTTAGGGGGGTAGAACTTGATTCAGTAGTTTTCTGAAAGTACGTTGCCCCCAAAGTGCTCCTGTAAATGAAATTAACGGTTCTGGTGACGCGTTGCCCCTCATTACTCTTTTACATTCACATGTTTCCAGGAGCAACAGCTCATAGTAACCTGGGAGATCTTGCCTCTCTGGCGCGAATACGTGACACGAGGATAAGTAAATGAGAATTGGTGGTTTCGCTCATCGCTCATAACAGAGAGTAATGGTAAAATAATTTTTGATTACCAATGCGCAATCGCTCAGAAAGAATTTTGAAGTATCTTATATATGTTTGAATTTTCAAATTTCATTATAAACAAACTTTTTGAACAAAGGGGGAAAAAACATAGATGTAGTTTTTGAATCACAAAAGATGGAATGATATAATGCCTCTGTTTAAAAGCACTTTTTGGAAAGTTTGTACAATATTTAGAAGAAGCATTTTATCTTATAACTATAAATGTAATGAAAAAAGTATGTATATTTCCCTTACTTTATATTGCACTTGGGCATGCGTGTTACCGTAACTGAATTCTGGTAAATGTCGACATGTGAATGTCAACAATCGCAGATAAAATGCATCGGCCCGAATATCTGGTTATATTTTTACACATGCACCGGTGAGTAGCGATATTTTCCAATTTCGATCAATCACGGTAACATATGTCTACGTATTATGAATCGCTTTAGAGTAAAATTTTTCATTTAGTTTAGTTTTACCCAAATGAATATCGAAGGTCAAGTATCCAAAGCCGGTTACTTTGAACGTGAAAAAGAATACTCGCATTACACTATGTCAACCCAGGATCCCCCGTATCTACCACTTAACGAGTTCACGTCCTGAAGACAATGTCACTGAATTCCCTCCGTTGGGCCCGACCTACAATATACAATTCTTGGAATTGTGTATCGTAGGGAATTCCATGGATAACTGTTGAAAAGCAAAACAGCTAGTATTTTATTACGTTCAACGTAAAATATTCATTATACAAAGAAGCCTTTTCCCCTAGATTATTGCATTTTTTAAGCTGAATTTAATAGTGTATAGTTTAATTTCCAAAATATGTTTTGGATGCTTTAAAACAAAATTTTAAAAGCTTGGTAACCGACTGACATTAATGTAAGTAGCATCTTAGTCAGTTACCATGTTTTTATTTTTATTTTTTGAAATCATCTAAAATGTATTTCGGGAATCGAATAACAGCATTAAATTTAGCTAAAAAAATACAATAATCTAAATGAAAATATCTTTTCTACAGTATTTTTTTTTTTTTTTTTTTTTTTTTGCGTTGAGTGTTACAACATATATACTATTTTGCTTTAAAAATGTCAGTCAGTTACCTGTGAGTTTTCCTAAGCATGAAAAACAAACATAGACAAACGATGTATAACGCTGATAAAAGAACAACTAAAATAAAAATTATGCATGAAAAATGACAGAAAGCCTTTTAACAGTCTTTGGGCTAACACCATTTTACACTAAGTAGAAAAACAAACACATATGCAACAGTATCACAGTGGTACTAAAAGACAGCAAGTTCACGATTACCCTTGCCGGAAGTCTATGCAGTGACGATTGACGTTTTTTATTGAAAATTTATGTTCTTTTCTAACAAGAATGCTGGACAAATTAGTGTCTCTTACATTTCTTATAATTTGAAAATAGAAAGATTTAAAAAGTAACTCGTCTGAGCAGTTCTTAGTTAATTGTCGGCTTCACCATGTCCCTATCTTTTATCCCGAAGCCTCAAGATTGTCATATAGCACGAAAGAAGTCTAGTTTGAACCTTTTACTTCACTCTCTAGAAAACTAGAACAATTGAAAATAAAATATACCTTTATTTAGTCTGAAATTAATTGATAAGTACGATAAACGGATTCTTTGTTTTGAGATATGCTCAGTGTACAGAAGAAGTACATCTGAAAATACCTGCAACTTTTGTTCTGTTCAAAAACTGTAGAACTTCTGCCATCAATAGACCTTTTTTTGAAATAAAACGCTAGTACAGTTTTGAAAGTAATTGGAGGGAAAACTAATCGGATGTAACCCTTCTCTGATCATTTTATAAAACAAAGAGAACAAATATATTTTTTGAAAACATTAGATGACAACATAGTGTCTTACAATGTTGTCATTATTAGAAGCGTCAAAATATATAAAATTTTTTCATCTTCTAAAGCTAAAAGAAAATTGCTTCGTTGCTTCACCTTCATGCAATGTTTATCATGGAACTAATTAATTCTGAAAGCAAATTTTCTTTTTTCAGTTGTTAAACTTCATCAATAAAATTACTTATGTATATTAACTGAAAAATTGCTTAAATCATTTATACTTTAAAAAAAAACGTGTTACACAAAACAAATAATTAATATAATAACATGAGGGGGGGTGACCGAAAACGGGTAGCTCTTCGAAGAACGCTCGAAAATTGTAGTTTTTGGATTTTTATCGCAACAATTTCTGTTTTATTTCCAAGCAGGGTTCTTGAACTTCAAAATAAAAAGTGATTTTTGTATTTCAAATTTCATGAAAATCGGCCGAACGGTCTAGGCGCTATGCGCGTCACGGAGATGCAGATATCCAGACAGACACAGAGACTTTCAGCTTTATTATTGGTAAAGATAAAGATAAAAGTCATAATAAAACTATTAATTGATGATAGAGTCATTCTGCACCCCCTTCTCCCAGAAACGCCACTAAATATGTGAAGAAATTTTAACTTCAATTAATCAATATTTACCCAGGGCCGCTAAAATACTCAGTTATGAAATACTACTGCTATGAACTTTATTAGAGAGGACATTTTTTTTTATTTAATCTAGCTTTGCTGGTACGTTGAAGATGTTTAACAACAGCAACGTAGTTTCACAGGCGACGTGATTCATCGACATACTGAGATTTCGGTACCTACTGGCGCAAGTATGTACAATATCACTTCTATACTCAACCATTTTATGTGATACCAAAGTCACTACTGTGGAATATTTTGCAGCTAACTTACAGCGTTAAAAAGGAAATAAATTATTTTCGCATTTAAATAAAAACAGAGAACTTATTTGCGATCCTCCTTTTAACCAAATGTGGATCTTAAAATTCAAGAAAATGTATAGTGGTAGCAAATATTCATCAGTGTAAGTACAATGTTTCAGAACAACTTTACTTTAAGCAATGAAAATAAATTTATTTAATGTAACTTTCATTGCTCGAGGAGTTTTTCCCAGACATAAAGAAACGATTATTGCAATCCAAAATGTATCACTAAAGAATGAAGCATGATGTAATAGATAAAAGACTCCTGAATTATAAAAATTTGAGATGCTGCAATTTTGATGGATAGAGTTATTATCCAAATGGTTTGAGCATTTCAACGAGAGTGAAGTGGTTGTTTGAGATGCTGTTTCTGCAATGAATTTCTCATGTAGCAAATTATTGCTTTGTTCGTTTTTAGTTTTTCGATATAGAGCATCAATCTTTGTCAAAGTTGGTTTGAATATTCCTTTAAGTTAAACGATGTCGAAACACAAATTTTACATAATCAGGTCGTTTACGAAATTTTAAAAGTATTTTTTTTTCTGAAAAAGCATGCTTAAGAACATAGGATCTGACCATTTTTTAAGTAATTTGACAAAGTTTAAAACTTAAAATATATATATATATATTAATCGGTGCGCTTCATTGTTTACGCTTCTGCCGATGACATCCCAAATGATGAAATGCCATTCACTGATGCCATTCACAGAGCACAATATTTAATTCGCTTCTTGATGATCATAACGTGGAAACGCGGTAGACGGATGCGCCAAAGTACATCATTTGTGACGTCATAAAGACCACGCCTTATTTTCAAAATTGGGCATTTTAAAGAACTAATTAAAAATTAAGTTTTAGGAAAATGAAAGTTTTTTTCTCGCTGCATGTTTTTTTTTTTTTTTTGCTTATTCTATCAATTTCAGGGATTAAAAGTAGTACTTTTGACTAAAGGAAACAACCCCATTACAGAGAGACTTTGCTATCGAACCAAATTACTACCTCTTTCTTTTTCGTTTTCTTCTGGAATGAATATTTATTTTTAAAAAACGCCACCATTCAGTTTTAATAAACTTTTTACTTCTGAAAATAGTATGCACACTGGGAGAGGGGGGTGGGGGCACAATGTTAACCTCGTTACTGACGATCGGGAATGTAAAATCCCAATCACTAGTAATGAAAGCGATTTTTGGTTAGACATTTTAAGCAAACGATTTTAAATATTAAGACATTAAGAGTGGATGAAAACGTCGAATTTTGTGTGCGTGTGTTTTTTTTTTTTTTTAATTCGGAATGATCCTTAAAGCAGTTTGACCACCACCAACGAAGAAAATTGATAGGATTATTTTACTCTTCCATTTTCAGTTATCATTATTGACAATTTAATGCAGTGGTCTTAGTTTCCCCACGCGGGATTTTCTTTATGCATATCTACAGTTTGCGTCGAATCTTTGCCAAACTTGACACAGAGGTCCTTTGATGTTCAGAAATTCACATAAGGGCTTTTTGCTCGAATGGTATGTTGTGAGTCTTCTCCCTCCGCTCTGTTAGATTTTTTACCCGAAAATCTGTGAACGGGTAACTATTGAAAACAATGACTGAATTTTGAAATTTCGAAAAAATCAAAGAGGTCTGAATTTAAATTTTGAGTCATGAAATTGCTCTTTTCTACTGGCTAAAGGGGATTCTTTTTTCTTTTATTAAAATCTGATAATTGAACCTGCGTCATTTGAACCAAATTTTATATTCTAGATAGACCGTGCAACACCAGGCAATGCAGGTAGTCAATTCAAATATGTTCTTGAACAGAATCGCTCACAAGGATGCTCGTTCGAGTGTGTGCAAACGAACTTTTTCTTACTAAATGTATAAAACCAGCAATTTTTTTTTCCTATTTTTTTCCGAAGCAACATTTTATTTTCTACGAAAACAGAACGTGCGAATTAAGATCTTCATTAGTCCACAAGAGAGAGGAGTGATATCGTATCATTCCGTTTGGAAGGTGTAACATATTTTTTATTACTGTTGTTTACTTCGAAAAAGTAACGAGAACTGCACATTTCAATGAGGATTCATTCTAAATTAAAAAAAATTTTACCTCATGGAAAGGAAGTCCTTACTATTAAAAAGACATGGTCACCGATTTCAAATTAGAATCCTAGAAAATTATAGAAAAAGTTACTCTGATTAGAGAATTACGGAAACTCGTTAGGAACCAGACTTCAAAAGCACTAATATGATCCATTTAATCTTATTCTATCTAAATAACTGAATTCAGTCTTCAGCAGCTAATTTTGTCCTGCTAAGATCCTTCAGTTCAATAACCAACATTCCATACGAGTATTAATTCACAAACAAAACGAGTTAACTACATTCATGCTGAATAAACATAATTAAGAATCTCCAATAAAAGGTGAAAAAAATTTTATGCTGGTATGAAAGCAAATCTCGTTTCATTGCTTTAGATTTAATTTAATTTCATACATTCCAGATGAACAGAGCACGGTTTTGATTTTCATCACCTTTAGAGTGAATCAAGTAATCTCAACGTTAAAATTCCACTACAATGCAAGTTCAAAATCACACGAAGCGCTCGGAGTTCAAATTGCTCCCGCCGTTTAATGATTAAGTTTCATGCCCTATTCTCCACGATGTATTTTCATTTTGCTTTATTAAAACACTTAGAACAATGTAGGTATAAATTACAATTATCAAGATCAAACGTGTACGAAATTCGCATAGATTAATGGCGCGTTGCCATCGCGTGTTTATCCAAACTAATAGGTAATCGTTTTTCATCTAATTACATTCACTTCCAATCATAGAAACAATCGAAAACACGCTTCAGTATGTCATTACAGCACGAAAAAAATTCGGAACCTTTTCAAAATTAAAGTGCACAGAGAACAGAATTTTTTTTTATTTTTTTAATTTTTTTAAATTTTTTTTTTATTGTGCTTGAATTTATTTGTGTAAGGAATGAGCGCATGAAGAATGTAAGTATGCGTGTGCGTGTGTGAATACGGTATAACTGTAGCTATCCGAATCAATTCGGACCGGAAGTCATTCGGACTATTAGGGGTTCTTTTTAAATCTTTTAATGTATGCATGTTGAATATAAGAGAGAAAAAAAAAACGATTTTTAAAGAAAAAGACATTTTACTTAATCAAATGAAAAGGTAACACTTTTCATGCTAAGCGTACTTACAAAACTTTAGAACAGTATTTACTATGGAACTGTAAATGATTCATTCTTTGCTGAATATCTTGGTCAAAGTAAGCTGTTTGACTAACTTCGCAATGGAAAGATAATACTGAGCGTAGACAATCATTACTTTGTGAATTGCAGTAAGCTTTTGCCTCAAAAATTTTTTTGAAATTCTGAAAGCTGTTCGGATAGTTAGAGTTTGGATAGAGTTCTAAACTGTATATACGTGTGGTAAGGGTGATGATGTTAATATTTAGGAGGGGAGAGTACGCGAAGGCGTGAAGCGGTGTGAGGGTATGTAAATAAGGGTGTGGATGATTGTGTTAGAAGAAGTGTTAATATGTATGTATGTGGGTGTAATAATGTGTGTGAATACATGTAAGAATGTATGATTATGTGTGTGTGTAGGTTTTTGACATCTAACTTAACTAAAATGGGAATTTCATTATGAAAAAGCAATGTTTAGTGTACATCGTAAAAATCACAACAACTAAGCACCATTTTTACCTACCACAAAAACTACGAGTTTTGAAGGGTTTTTTCCCCCAGGTATAAGAATGGAATTATTGCTATTCTTCATGTCCACCTGGAAGGAAAGACAACCGATGTAAATATTGGTCCAAACATCAAAGCCGCTACTGATGCCACCTTCCTTCTCTGTTCATTAATTCGATAAGAAAAATTTCGTTCAATTACGATTTCTTCGATGGTGATAATGCGTGAATTATTTCGTATCTGTTAGAAAATTGATTAAATTTTGAGAAAAAAAAAGTCAAACTTTCATTTTTTAAAATATTATGAGCTCTTGCTGATACCGTCTTCACAGTATCTGCTGATGAAAATCAACAGGCAGCACAGAGAAAAATAGAGAGAGCGAACTTCATTTATTGATTCAATTATGTGCTTTGAACCATTGATCCGAATTTTGTATGAAAAAGCCTCAAGTCGCTAAACGCTCGAGGCTTTCTTACTTCATTTCGTCAGTCGCAGGACTTGTTCTCACTTAATGTCTTCGAATGTGCTCTTATTATTCGAGCAGTAAGTCAATTACTGTTAACGAAGGCCATCAGACGCGTTTGCCATTTTAAAAGGGAGATAATATAATTCAGTACTTTGCAACATCTTATTTTCTTTGTCATAAACATCTAGTTTTGATGTCCTCTTTCTTACTGAGAGATGTAATTAAATTTGTGCAAAATGGAAACGGATTTTCATGCGCGTTAAAATGGAAAAAATCGTGTTACGCAGTATTATAGCGGTTTTCCCTAAGATTTCGGATGGTAGCTATAAAAGTAAACCATTTGAGATTTTATTTCTTACTAAGGATTTCTTTTTTTTTTTCTACTTATGGTTTTAAGTAGCAGATACGTTTATTGATCGATGCTCTCGAATAAGAAACTTTACTGCTCTTTCGTCCAATGGGGTAGTTTCCGAAATTTTTTTTTCTCTCAAAAAGCATGTATAAAAACATAGGAGCTACCCTTTTTTAAATAATATGACTAAGTTTAATATTTAAAAAAAAATAGTTTAATCGGTGCGCTTTTATTGTTTACGCTTCTGCCAATGACATCCCAAATGATGAAATGCCATTCGCAGAGCACAATATTTAATTCGCTTCTTTACTCTCATGTACTGGCAACGATATGGTTGATAGCAAGCTCGCAGCGCAATATTTAATTCGCTTCTTGATTATCATAACGTGGAAACGCGGTAAACAGATGCGCCGAAGCACATCATTTGTGACGTCATAAAGACCACGCATTTCTTTTTTTTTTAAATCGGACATTCTAAGAAAGTAATTAAAAATTAATCATTGGGAAAATGAAAGTTTTTTCTCGCTCCATGTTATTTATTTATTTATTTATTTTTTTTTTACTTTCGCTTATTCCATCAGTTTCAGTGCCTAAAAGTAGTACTTTTGACTGAAGGAAACAACCTCATGTAGCATGAAAAGATATTCATGAGCCTTCTACCGACTACACTTTAGTCTATTTGCTTCGGAAAGATTTATTTCGGCTAATCCAGTCACTAATTTTAAAAAATCGCAACTGTCAAATATTATGACGGGAGCTTATGAGAACAATTTTTTTTTCCAGACAAAAAATACGCTGCATAATCTCCTGTAAAGAGCTTTTACCAACTAACTCTGTATAAAGCAAATCTGTCCTTAAATTCAGAAGTTTAGGCTCTATATTTGCCTTAAATTTCCCTGTAGATGATTTTTTTTTCTTTTTTTTTGTTTAATGTGCAAAATTGAATGTAAAATTGCTCAAATATAAAAGTGATATGTGAATAAAGTATCCTCGCCGAGCTCTTTCTAAAAAAAAAAAAATGTTGGAATCGGAATATTCACTCAAAAGTTAGTAGGAGTAAGGGAAGCGGCAGACAGACAGACACATATTCCCCATCCCCAAAGCCTTAATCTCCAATTTTTTATTTCTCAATATTTATTTATTTATTTTATTTATTTCAGACCACGTTTTTTCTTTTAGCGATATTTTTAAGATGCATTGAGCCTTCTTTCATACTTTGTTCTTATTTCGTTTACTTTTACGAAAAAGTAGACTAAAACGAGCTGATGTGTGCATCACATGACTTCCTTTTACTCCATGTCATTTCCCTATTATTGGCAATTTTAATGTGATCCAATTCTCTCTATACATCACCAACAGTGGCCAATTTGAAAACAAGTTAAAATAAAAAAAATCGCCAAAATTGTCGCTAAGTTGGCGACAAAACTTGGCGACCAAAAGACTGCGATATATCGCCAAGTGTCCGATAAATTACAACACCACTTGATTTTACATCGAAATTAACAATGATTTCCCCCCAAAAAGGGCAAAAGACCCCTTTAGAAACACCCGAATGCAACCAAAAGGGGAGGTGCACAACTAGACCCCACTAGGAGTCTACGTATCAAAATTTCAACTTTCTAGGACATGCTGTTCTTGAGTTATGCGACATACATACGCACATACTCACATACATACATACAGACGTCACGAGAAAACTCGTTGTAACTAACTCGGGAATCGTCAAAATGGATATTTTGCGTGTCTATACGTTCTTAGGCACTTATACACTTGTGGTCGTGTCGAAAAAAACACTCAACATTCATTCGGGGGTGAGCAAAATGGAAATTAAGGTCGATTTTTGAGTGAAATTTTTTTTCGCGAATACAACACTTCCTTTTTTGTAAACGGAAGTAAAAATTAAATTGGAGGCTCAATTAGTATTACTAAAATTTAACGGCCAAATTTGGCAATATCCCAAGTGTGGAAATAACTGCAAATACCGCTATATTGTGTTTTATTTCGAAAGGTCTGTGCTGATAGTTGATATCATTTTATTGTTTTTTTTCTCCCTTTTCTTTTCAACTGTTTCGTTTAAATGTAGCCTATTCCTTCCAATCGAAAAAAACATTAAATTTTACCTATAACCAATGGGGCTTGCTTCCTTCAGTCAAAAGTACTACTTTTAGTCACTGAAATTGATAGAATAAGCAAAAAATCATGGAGTTAGAAAAAACTTTCATTTTCCCAACGCTTAATATTTAACTTGCTGCGTGCCTGGCTTAGTAGGGGCTACGTAAAAAATGAAAGAGATGTTCAGTTGATGTTTTTGTAGTACTCTGACATCAGTTTCAAACGCGTTAAGATTGATTATGTGAAACTAAAGCATCAAGACTTAACAAATACCATTAAGCATTAATTTAATACCAAGTCATCAGATCCCAATTACGCTTTAGTTAAAATCATTAAAAGCAATTTTTTTTTTCAACTATGTTTTCAACTCTCTGTAATTTTAAAGAAATCAGAACAATCTTAATTTAACGTGTTCTTTTAATTAAACAGGAAGGAAAAAGAGAGTTATTTTAATTCGAAACTCATCCATGTGAATTGAAAAGTTCAACAAAATAAACATAATTAGTCGCACAACTTAAATTTACCGAAATATGAGGCTGGCAATGATAAAAAAAAAAAAAAAGCTAACATTGAAACAAAAAAACATAACTAAAGAAATAACTTTCATATGCTGAAAAGAGTTAAGAACGTTTGCTTTAAAAAAAAATAAAAAAGGGCAGACGATAAATAAAGGTTATGTCCGGATAGAGCAACCGATTAACCCGGTTGGTTGTTTCGATGACGTCAGTCCCACTGAAACAATTGTTAAAATGTTATTTATTAACAGAAATGTAAAATTGCAACAGAAAGAAATAAAAATCATTGCCTAGAAAGAGAAACGAAGCTAATTTACAATTCGGAACTCCAGCGCTCGAATACGCTACCTTGCGGTGATTTACAAATCTGCCGATGAAACTAAAACATTGCCACGTTGCGTTCCACGTGTGTCTGTTGACGTAAACACAGGCAGTTTGTTCTGAGTATTTATTAACGCAATCGATGAGTCTTAGTTTGCTTTCAGCTACAGAAATTAATTCGTCCCTTAGTAGTATTCTCGAGCTTCTCAAAATAATGTTAGTTTTCCTTATTTCCTTCTAAAATATGAATTGATTGAAAATAGTGAAAGCGAAAATTGGATTAACAAACTTGGATAACGTTATACAAGGTAAAAAATTTTATTGTTTTGTATGAATTTGTAAGAATATGAGTTTTTTTTTAATCTTAAATTAATTTAACTAACCATCTTTTACAGCAGCATTTAGTTGGAATGGACGGTATGCAAAATATTTTCTTGAATATATTATCGTAGAACAAAATGAAAAATGTTTCACCGAGAAAGAATTTACTTTATTCCTTTTATTCTCAGCTGAAAGGTTCCGCCAAATTTGTTTAGGGTTATAGTTTTAGTATTGTGCGAGCAAAGTTGCCTTGGCGAGATTCCGCATTTTAGTTAAACCATTTTTATTTTTTATCATGAGTGGAATAAAATGGTAGTCAGATTACAGAATTCGATAAGTAAAAAGAAATAATGGTCAATCAACTGAAAAGAAAACTACCACCATATATCCGTAAGAATTCTGTAGATGATTTGCATAACTTGACATAATTAAATCGTAACTCAGAAATTAGAAAAATCGAAACAGAAAAATTTTAAATTAACCGATTCGGGAATTCAAGAGAAATAACTCAGCAACAAATGCAAAACAATAAGCGCTAGCCAAGCAAGGCAAAGAAGTATCATCTTCTTTCGATAATAATTTGTAATGACATATCGAATTTTCTAGCATTAATTGTTGTTCTTGTCAGGCCACAATTATTATTTAGTTTTATCAAGAATTGATAAATATCGAATTCAACATCGTGGAAATAGCTGCTTAGAACTACGAACTACGTAGTTTGCATTAATCTTTGACGTTTAGTAATGCTTCTTGAATTCTCATTTCTTTCTACGTGGGCCAGAATATCCACAAGACTTTGAAAAATAATTTAAAAAGAATAAAGTGAAAAATATCATACATACGAACAAAAATCACACTCTTAGCATTTTCTTCGTTACCACATGCGTTTGTTTTAGTTTTTAAGTCGGCCATTAGACAGTGACTGCAGTGCCCCCTATAGTTCGTTGGAGTTGCGAATAAATTTCTAAACGAAAAATATGCTTAAAAGAGTAGTTTTAGGATTTATATATCGAAAAAAAAAGAGAAAGAAAACTAATTTAAAATAAAATTCAAGATGGAAACGTTGCTTTAAGATTTGGACAGAAGCCAAAAAAATCCCTTTTAAAACAATTATTAGAATTTTATTATTTTCTCACCCATATGCAAAGTGGCAACAGGAAAGAAATAAAAATTCCTGAATAACGTAAGGTTAATTAACGTTTCAATTAATGTCTCCGCTAATTAAAGTCGTGTAATTACGAGATTGGTCCTATTGTTTTCTTTGAAAAATTTCTAATTGATCGGTATCTCGTTCGACTCTCGACTCGCAGCGATTCTCGAGAAGATCTATCTTCAGATGGACAGACAGACATAAGCGAACAGATTTTAATAGTGTGGATTAATATTTTTTAAATGTCCTATTTTGAAAACAAGGGCGTGGTCTTTATGACTTCTCAAATGAAGTACTTTGGCGCATCTGGCTACCGTGCTCTACGTTTTGATAATCAAGAAGCGAATTGAATGTTCCGCTCTGTAAATGGCTTCAGTGAATGGTATTTCATCATTTGTGATGTCATCGGCAGAAGCGTAAACAATGAAAGCGCGCCGACTAAAGTATTTTTTTAAAAATATTAAACTTAGTCAAATTATTTTAAAAAAATGGTCCGATCCTATGTTTTTAAGCATGCTCCTTTCAGAAAAAGATACTTTTAAAATTTCGGAAACGGCCTCATTATAGTTTTATTGTTTGAACTGAATAAATTGTAAGTAAAAAGCAAACCGTGGAATGATTTAAAATTTTCTCATTTCTTTTCTTTCGTGTAAAAAATCTTCCTTCTGTGTTTGCGTGCAGCCAAAATAGCACTAAAGTGTTCCGCAACAAAACAAACTTTACAAAATACGCTTCTCTATAATGAATGTCTCACTGGAAGAAACTTGATGTTTCAGTTTAGACTAAATTTTAATTGCATTCTTTTGCGCGTAAAAAAGTCTTACCAAGAGGATAACAGATAAAATGTCATTTATCATTAAGTAATTCAGAAGGATTTATGACAGCTCAAACAGAAAGAAAACGAATAAACGCTCGTTTTTCATGTCTACATTACCATATTTTCAGTTAACAGTTTTAATTAAGTTTATAGTTTTTAATCAGGACTGGCTTAATGAAGGTTTCACGGAGAGACGAAGAGAAGAATCACTAAATATTACTGTTTTCGTGTATATATTTTTATAATTTGTGATCAGTTTCTTTTGTAACCAACAACTACAACTAAATATTGCATTTCGATAGCATTGTAATTTTTCTGCATTCATCCGAAAAACAAAGAACTTGGACATAAACAGTAAAAAAATTTATGAAACATAGCAACGTTACATTATTAAAAATACAGTTTTATTACATTAAGTATTTGAAACTGCGTCATAGATATTGAACTAAATAGCCCATCATTTTATTAATTCGGCGACACGAAAGGCATCAAATTAGTGATAGCAGCATTGATATATTTATAATTCTTGACCATTTAATTTTAGTGATAGTTATATTTACTATCATCCTTCGTAGTTATGATAAGATTTGGACGATTTTCAACTTCGCACCAGGCACTAACGCAGCCAGAAATTACCTCCCAATAGAAGAGAGTGTGCTTGCATCCCCTGTCTTGGGGGGGATAGATGTAAAAAAGCTGATTTGTTTTTTTTTTTAATATTAAACAAATCAAATAATAAGATAAAAAAATAAAAAAATACCTTTGTGCTGAATAGTAAAGTCAGACCAAACAACGTAAGTAGAAGCACAAATATGTAATTTACAAATTTGTGCTTCTACTTACGTTGTTTGGTCTGACTTTACTAAATCAAATAATATTCATAGTAAATTAATCAATTTCATTTTAAAGAGAGGAAAACTGCAATACTTAAACTACAAATTACATCACGAAAAATATTAAAGTCAGGTTTATGTCTATGAGTACCGGCAGCGGTAGTTTTTTATACATAAAGTATTATGTATAAAACTTAACCAGTATTTTTTAATAAATTTTCTTTATCTGTGCAAGTTTTTATAAACACCCTGTATATTTTCCATTGTTCGCATTAAAAAATTTTCTTTTTTTAATGTAGGAAGTAATGCTTTATATTCGAGAATATCTTAGTTTTCGGTAGAAACGATGGAATAACAACATTTAGAGCAAAATTTGCGATTTGTTAAGCTTTTGGAACTAGTTTCCTTTGTATTGTAGTCAAAATATTTCTACACGTTTTAGTTTTCTCATCAGTCCCACGGTGATCAGTGACTGCAAAAAGTGCTAATAAACGGGTTGAGATCAAACTGTCCAACCCTTACGCGATTTGGAAGCTGTGGGACAATAAATAAACACCTTTCAGAAGTTCCAAACACCAAATTAAATGAAATAAATGAGGTTTCTCTCAATTCCTCTTATCTTATTCCGCAAATTTACAGCAAAGAAAAAAATAGGATTTTGCGTAGCAAAATTGCTAAACGCTATTGCTGACTTGAAATTTGAAGTGCATTTTCAAATGTCATCTACGTAGAAAAAGAAGCAAAAACTGACTAGTTTTTGGAAAAAAATAACTAGTTTTTTATTACATTGTTATTTTTCTCTCTATTTCTTTCTGTAATCAGAAAAAAAAAGTACATAACTTTTACTGCGTGACACAAATTGGAGAAACTTCCTAAAGTACCGAAGACACTTGAAAATTCGCAAGCGACTTATTTCAAAACGCTCAAGAGTTCGAATCTAAAGCACTTAAAGTCTTTCCAAGTTAAACGCAGCCAAACAAATCATTTGAAAAAGTTTTCATACCAAATTTTATTCATAAAGTAAATGTTGCGCATTTCTACAAAGTAAATATATCAATTTAGTTCATGCTAAGATTTTTTTAATGATCGATTTTAAGTGTTTTTGAATTTTATATTTAACAGAAACATTAACATTTGTTGCAGTGAGAAGCAAAGCGATGTAAGTGGACGTTTTAAGTTTCGAGAAATAGTTTAGCTTAAAGTTCAGATCCTAGGTAGGCCACTAGCACCGACTCCATGGGACTTGGCGGGAGAGAGAGAACCCCCCCCCCCCGCCAATAATTTGTGTTTGTGAGTGCTTTTGCTTGAGGCACTTTATGGGGAGACAAGTTTCTTTTTGCTTAATAAGTGTCAATAAGAATTGTAACATTTGAGAAACTTGCAGGCTTTTGTGAAACTAAATATTAAGTCAAAGACTCTTATTTAATATACAAAAGATGTTCTCGTCCACCTAGACTAATCTTTTCAGGATTTAAGAGAACTGCTTTGCGGTGCGCTAAATAAGGGGGGGGGGAGTTCGATGGGATTCAAAAGTTGGTTTTAAATTTACAGCCCCAAGCAATGTATGTCAATGCATAACTCTAGGGTAGTAGCCTGGATATTATGGAGCAATGCCCTGCCTTTTGTGATTGATGCTCTACCTATAAAATTACACTTTAAAAAAGGTCAAATTCTGGGGAAAGTCCCCAAAGCCCCCTTCCTTTGACGTCAACAAAGATGCTCTGATATTAAGTTTTAAGAATTTCAATTTCTAAAAAAATTTGAGAGGATTCCGAATTCCATCTCTTCTCCTAAGGTCTTCAAAGGCGACCCAAAATCACATTTTTGGGACTTCCAATTTCAAATAATTTCCTTTATAGGATTCCAAGCCCCATTTCTTCCTCTAACATTATGAAATATAGCCTATAGTATGATTTTAATTCCCATAAAATTTCAGGAGGGAAAGCTTTCGAACCTCACCTTTCTCTAACATCACTAAAAGAGGATCAAAAGTTGCCTTTTCAAAACTTCAATTTCTAAAAATTTCGGGGAAATACTCCGAATCCCATTTTTTTGCGTGAAGATGGCCAACTGAGTTTTTAGGACAAAGAGTTCAAATTTCCTAGGGAGAACCCCCTAACACCCTTTTAGCGAACCGCTTTGAAGATCGTCAAAATTGCGATTTTGGAAATTCAGTTTCAAAAAATATCTGTGGAAATGTCTCTGTACCCCATCGTTACCAAAGATCGCCTCAAAGTGCTATTTTTAACATTAAGGTTTCGAGGCATTTCCATGGAAAATCCC
Source organism: Uloborus diversus (assembly GCF_026930045.1). Lineage (NCBI taxonomy): Eukaryota > Metazoa > Arthropoda > Arachnida > Araneae > Uloboridae > Uloborus > Uloborus diversus. Next base: position 97,322,729 of record NC_072732.1, read on the forward strand.
CCAAACCATTTATTCCTCTCTCTCTAACATCGCCAAAGATCGTCTGGAATTGTATTTTGAAACTTTTATTTCGGAGATTTTAAAGGAGAGTTCCGAATCTCATCACAGATGGAATACATTTTGCAATATCACTTCCAAAAATTTTCCTGGGGAAAGCCCTTATTCCTTAACATAATCGAACATGGTATCTATTTAACTGCATTTATGAAACTACAATTTCGAAAAAGAAGAAAAAAATATGCAACCTTGCATTTTCAAGGAACGAAAATGTGAGCCTCTTTTTTTCTTTTTTTTTTTTGAGGGGGAAGCCCCTCAGGATATAACCCCTTAGACTCCCGAAGACGTTTAGCCCCCCCCCCCCTCCCCCTAATAATTTTTGCAAGTCGGCGCACCTGAGGTAGGCTGTCATTGATTTTTTTTTCTAAATTATGCTGTATAGCAAAACCTACCAGGGCTACTAGTACTATCCCTTGCGCCAACACAGAGGAGAGATTCTTTGACCATTTGTACAAGTTATTTTGAAATTTTTAATTTTGTCACTTACATCTCTTTGCTTCTCACTGACTTCATTTGTAAATGTTTACCCTTGCCTAGATTTCATTAGAACAAATTATTTTCCAATAAATTGCACTTACAGTAACATTCAAAAAGTGTTTTCGCATAAGCATGGAATAATTATTTGTTTTGAAGAAAATTTAAGACTTAGTTTAAATGCTACAGAAGCATTGTCGTCATTGAAAATCTTTCAAAACTGATTTCTATGAATAAAAGGCTTGAATGGTAATGGACGATTTCGTAAAATATTGGTATGTTTTGTTTCTATAACATGAAAACCAAAGACTAGATTCATTTTTTATTTTTCGGTTTGCTTCAAAGTGTAAGTTATTTTCATTGTGAAGAATCAATTAGAATGTTTCGTTTCTAGAGTGCTGAATTATTATGCTTTTGTTAACTTGGAGAGTAAACAGAACAATAAGTGATTCGTTTACTTTTGTACTTTGCCATAACGATCGCCAGTGTTGTATTTATTACTAACGGTATTGAGTGCATCAGAGTTAAAAAATGGGAAATAGAAACTTTTTTTTCCTTCGTCCTGAAAATGGTTCCTAGTGCTTAAATACTCTGTTGAAGCACAATATAGATTTTCTGCTCGTGTGCTACGGGTAAAGTATAGGTACTTATTTATGGTGTTAAAAGCACACAAAAGCCTTATTTATTTCAATGTACTTAATTTTTTGAACTGTTTTTGAATAACAGAACACTGTTAAGAAAATTGTTAATAAGGCTACACAAAAGTCTTATAATTTCAATACACTTAATTTCTCGAACTGTTTTTGAATAACATAATATTATATTGTAAGAAATTAATTACACTTCGTTAGTTGAATACAAATTTTCAGTGAGCCTTGGTACAACTGGATCAATATATTCCAAAATTAGCTAAATTTAAATACTTACATTGATTAGTTCACCTTTTCTGTATTAAAAAGGCTTAACAAGCAGCACGTTTTTTAGCCTACTTTCCCAGTAAAAGTAAGAGAAAGAAGAAAAAAGCATGAAAGAAGGCTTAATGCATCTTAAAAATATCCCGAAAAACAAAAAAAAAAAAGTCAAAAATAAAAAGAAAATTAATTTGAACTCTGAAATTTTGAATCCAAATTATGTTTTTCGCAATCACAAACTGAGACAGGACCCAACTCATTGGAGTTATTGTTTCTAGAAACGGCTCCTGTCTCCCTCAAGCCTGCCTCTCCTCCTGGGCGGTTACTTGTGCATAGTTGTGTGTGTGCGTAGACCTTTGTGTATGCACGTAGGCGTGTGTGAGTGTATGTGTGTGAAGTCGTGCGTGTGCATGTGTGTGAGTATGTGAGTGTGCGTGTGTGTAGGATATGGACGCCTCCGACCAGGAGATCGGATAGCTCAAAACCGGAGCAGCCGCGCCGGTGGAGACGGTGGGCGGTGGGCGGTGGTGCTGCAAAGGCTTCTGGTCCAAGTTGAAAAAAAGCACGGACACCAAAAACGGTCAAATGAGAACAATAAGCAATCGTGATTGCTCAATAAAGTAATTAAATAAATATTGAAAAATTAAAAATTGGAAAGTAGGGTATTGAGATGGGGAAAAATGTCTGTCGGTCTGTCTGTCTGTCGGTCTGTCTGTCGGTCTGTCTGTCTGCCCCCCCCCCCTAATAACTTTTGAATGAATAGTCCGATTCGAAAAAACTTTTTTTTTGTTCGAAAAATCTCGGCGAGGACACCTCGTTCCCAAATTTCACTTTTTGATTTGAATTATTTTTTGTTTAATTTTTAACAGTTCAAAAAAACTTAACATTAGCGCCTACGGGGAAATTCAAGGCAATTCCGAACTGTGTTGCGAATTTGCATCAAACAAGCTTTGTAGCAAAAAGATTTTGATGAAAAACTTGTATATAAAATATCTTTTTGATTTGAACAATTTTCCGTTCAATTTTGAACAGTTCAAATCCCTTAACAATAGCGCCTACGGGGAAACTGAAAGTCAATGTAGACTCCGCACTTGAAGGCGGATTTACTTCAAACAAATTTTGTTCTAAATAACTCTTGACGCCAAACTGCAGACTTCGACTCCGAGAATTTAGGGGCACGTGACTCCGACTCCGACTCCTGTGCCCGACAATTAATCGGACTCCGACTCCCCGACTTCGACTCTGACTTCGTAGTTTTGGCAAAAATTTATACACGGATGACAAATGACTGACTCCGATTCTTAAATATTCGACTCCGACTCCTTTATCTCAAAATGAGATTGACTCCGACTCCGACTCCGCAGCTATGGTTTTAACTGTGAAATAATTATTGTTGATATGACTTGTTTTTATTTTTACGCTAAAGTTACAATTTAGGTACTCAGTTTTTGGCGAATAAACTCGAAGTCATTTATTACATCTACATTAAGATATGCGCAGACGATTTTTTTTTTTTTTTTTTGACAAAGAAAATTATTTCTTTAAATGTACATTTTATTGTTTTTTTTTTTTTTTTTTTTTTTTTTGTTTTGGTAAGTGCATTAATTCATTTAAAATAATGTTTTTGGCAACAGGGGAAAAAGAAACTATTTTTTTTTTTTTTGATATCATGTATTCATTTTAATGAGCTTATTAATTTCAATTATTATTCTTTCGTTTTGAAAGCTGTTAAAGATTTTTTTTATGGAAAAAAGTGTATTAGCTGCTTTGTTTAAAAGTTGCTTCGATTTTTTTTTTTTTTTTTTTTTTTTTTTTTACGCATCTAATTTTTTTAGATGAGTGAGTAATATTTTATTCCTAGAAATCAGCTTAAAGTATTTTAAAAATATGTTTGAAAAAATTTGCGATTTTAGCTATTTTTGAGATTATTGATCAGGTACTAGAAAGTAGGATGGGTATACGGGAAAGTAGGTTCGTCTAGTTCTAGACAGAACTTCTTGTTATTTAAAATAAAATAAAACTTCAAGAGGCTTAATTACGTTTGGTAAATTTTACTTTAAAACAAAAATAAGAGCAAAATAAAAACAGCACTGGTTAACAAAGTTCCGTTACATTTTAGAGCCTAAGATGTGATTTACATCTTTTTTTTTTCCGTATCGAAGTGCACCTCTACCGAATTTATCATTTTTTTTAAATATTATCACAGTAAATTCGTGATAATAGATATTTTACAAAATTGAAGCTTTTTTCCCCCACGATTTAAAACCTTTTCAATTACACACAAATGAAGAATTTTTTTTTCTTTTTTTTCGAAGTTCATTTTGTTTTTCGGTATAACATTTAAGTTGCAAGTATAAAATGTTTTAAAATTACTTTAAATTTATGCTCATCCAACTCTGTAACAAAGCGGCAGATAACGAGGATTTAGCAGCTAGGTCTTAAGGACAAAAACTTCTTGATTCACATTGTTGGATTTTATCATTATGGTAATTATAAAAAATCAAATAGCCTATTACTAGTTTTCTGCCATATGTAAATTCGTCATTCTTTGTTGTTGTATTAGTTGTAGTCTCTACTTTATAAATACATTTTTTATTATAAATACTTTTATTTAATATGCTCCAGCTGCCCGTGGAAATATCGAAGAATGTCTGTTCATTATTGTTCCATGGATATTTTTCTCCAATTTGAATAAAATTCCTATTACCTAGAGCAGAAAGTAAAGATAGGAAATGTAAAGCAATACGGATGAGTAAACGGTGGGACAAGGAGTAAGGAAAAATGAAGACTTTGTAATTTTTTCGCTAATTAATTATTTTAATTTTTTGAAAAACACCAATTATTGAAGACCATTTTTTAGTAAATTTTGTTTTGAGACCTTTTTCCGATACTGTGGAAAACTGAAAATTCAAATAGGGTAAACGACTAGTTATTGGCATGGTCAAAAACGTTTTTTTTTTTTTTTTTTTTTTGGATTGTTGTTGAACTATGATGTTGCTGTACTAGTTCACGGTGAAAGCTAATTCTTACTGTGCTAGAACTTAGAAATTGCACTTTTATCGATGGGAAAGTTCCATTTACTTTCAACTATAAATTATATTATGAGTTTTGAAATAAATTGTAATACACTTTGGTTTGACCAGTTGTGTTTCACACTCGCTCAGTTATGAACATACTAAAAACTAGTAAAGGTTATGCTAGCTGAATTCAATTATTTTCAGGAAAAGCACAAAAAATGTATTCAACATTATTAAAACACTTATTTTTATTACAATATAATCAAAGTTCAACTTACAAATTCGAGCAATTTTAAATTTTGAGAATTGTTAACTGATAAATTATTTTTGAAAATTTCGTCTGAACGATGATAATAACAAAATAATAGTAATAATAATAATAAAATTTAAATTTTTTGGCATTTTAAATTAAAATTATGTTTTTCGCAATCACGAGCGTGCTGTGTATGTAGGCGTGTGTGTCTTTGTGTACGCGTGTGTGTGTTGTGTATGTACGAACACGTTTATGTGTGTGTATACGAGCGCGTTTGCGTATGTCCGCGCGCATGTGTGTGTACATATATGCGACAGTGTGTAGGCATTCATGTGTGTAGGCATGCGTGTGTGTATGTATACGTGTGTGTATGTATACGTGTGTGTGTGCGTGTGGGTGTGCGTGTGTGTGTGTGTGTGTGTGTATGTATGTGTGGGTGTGTGTGTGTGTGTGTGTAGGATATGGACGCAACCTGGAGACGGTTTTCGCTAGAGGAGCAGCATCGGGAGGGACCGTTGGTACTGCAGAGGGAGGCGAGGAGGAAAATAAAATCATAGGAACGCCATTCAAAAGTCAAGTGAGAGCAATAAGCAATTCGTAATTACTCAATAAATAAATAAAATATATAGAACTATTTTACTGTTGTACTTCTTATTTATCGTTTGCCAAATTTAGCTTATGTTCAGTAGCGTAAATTTAAACAGTTACTTTTTCAGAGCGTGCGCCCTATTACTTCTTGTGCCCCCCCCCCCCACGCTGCGGAGGTGCTATGTACGCTACTGTCTATGTTTAATCATCAATTTTAAATAATAATTTTGAATAAGAATGGTCAAAAAATCAATTATGGTCATGTATTTCCATAACTGAAATACCTACTTTTACTTATTAATTATAATCACGAAGTGATAAAAAATAAAAACAGCAATGTCAGGTCTTTAAAACAGGAACTCTCAAAAACTTAAATGTTTAGAAAAATCACTATTAAGCATTAAAATAATAACTTACACAGTTGATAAAACTTGTGTCTGGAAAAAATGGGGTACTGGTGTTCTTTAAAGATGCTATTTTAAGAATTCACTAATGGTGTTACTGGAATATCGATTACAAACTTGATATTGACAAGCCTGCACATTACTGGTTACCCACAACTAGTCATTTACCCTGCTAACAACCTTTACCATCTCATCACCTCAGAGCAACAGTAGCATACCTTATTGTTATTCTGAAATTAGATCTCTTATTGTTGCTCCGAGGTGACGATTTCTTCTCAATTGTTTTCTAACATTTTTTTAAATATCGATTACCTTAAAATTCAAATACTTTAAGTGACTTACAGTACTTGTTCATTCTTATTACATCTTTCTAAGGATGAGTATCTGTTGAACCACCTCTTTTATAAACAAAGTAATGTAACTTCAATTTATTTTTCAAAACATTTTAGCAGCTGCAAATATTACACGCACATGGAGGTAATATCGTTATTGATTGAAGAAATAAATGAAACAGATTTTTACAAATGCATGATAAAACGTGTCATCCGAAATTGAAGCTTAATTGAACATGTTCTGCAAACAAAAGAGAATCATTAAAAGGGAGGAACTTTGGCCTAAAGTTAAAATTATGTTTTAAGAAACTATGGAAGTAAAAGAGACTCGAAGAGCTTTGCGTAAAATCTTGTTTGGGAAAAAATATTTTTGCTTGATTAAAAAATTGTCTCTAAACTTTTTTCATATAAAAAGAAACGTAGTAAAAATGCTCAAGCACTTCTGTTAAGCAGAGAGCTTTTTTAGCTTAAGTGCTAAAAAATGCTGAAATATAATTTTAAAAAGATGAGGAAATGATTTTTGATGAAAAAGAAAAACTAGGGTATAGTGCTTAGGGCAAAAAATTAAGGCCTGCTGTAACTGGTGAAAAATAACGTTGAAGTATCTTGACTGAACAAAGTTATCTGTTTGGTTTCTATAAATAGTATGGAATGATAAAAATGATTTCAGTTAATGCTTCAAATTAAATGTTTTCAACACTAAAAATGCAATCCAATTGTCGCCGAACCATATTGCGTGAGATAGGTAACCACGTGTTTCAAAAGAAGTCACTGATTTCACCCACGAAACTAAAGGAATGACAAAAATGAACTTCAAACATTAAAACTATGTACAATTTTCTTCTAGAAAAAATTTGTTTTCAATTGATTTATTTATTTTATTTTCAGAGCTTAAAAAACATTTTTAAAATGTTAGATAATTTTTACATATGATTTTGAGGGAAGGGGATTATGCGTGTTTTTTGAAAACATTACTTTACACATAATTTGTTTTGATATTTCAAGGCATGATGTTTTAATAGGGTCCGGATTAATGAGGGTTTACTGTATGAAGTTTCCCAATCAGTCATGTTTGAGAAAAGAAGGCAAACTGAGTTTATCCATGTACAGGTATCCCTCGTATAACACGGTTAATTCGCTCCGTGTAGTATCGAAACCGTGTTATACGAGACTTTTTACTTCCTTTTACAAAAAAGAAATATTGTATTCGCAAAAGCATTTTCACTCAAAAATCTACCTTAATTTCCATTTTACTCACCCCCGAATAAATGATGAGGGTTTTTTTTTTTTTTTCGACTCAACCACGCACGTGGATAAGTGCCTAAGAACGTATAGATACGCGAAATATCCATTTTGACGATTCCCGAGTTTACAACTAGTTTTCTCGTGACGTCTGTATGTACGTATGTCCCATAACTCAAGAACGGTATGTCCTAGAAAGTTGAAATTTGGTACGTAGACTCCTAGTGGGGTCAAGTGTTGCACCTCCCCTTTTGGTTGCATTCGGGTGTTTCTAAAGGACTCTTTTGCCCCTTTTTGGGTGGAAATCATTGTTAATTTCGATGTAAGCTCAAGTGGTATTATAATTTGGCGGACACTTGGCGATAGATCGCCAGTCTATTGGTCACCCAGTTTTGTAGCCAAATTTGGAGATTTCTTTTTAAATCTGTTTTTAATTTGGCCACTGTTGGTGATATTTAGAGAGTAAACTATTCAATCACATTAAAATTGCCAGTAATAGGGAAATGATACTAAATTGGGGTAAAAGGAAGCCATGTGATGCACACATCAGCTCGTTTATAAATGAGGCAGTGAGAAGTAAAGGGATGCAAGTTGACATTTTCAAGATTTGAGTAAAACGCGTTTAAAGATTAGTTCCTGGGTAGGCCTTCATTGACACTTTTTTTCTGAATCATGCTGTATAGCAGCAACTACCAGGACTACTAGTACCATCTCTCGCCCCAAGACAGAGGAGAGGTTCACCTACCAAGTGTGTACTGGTTATCTTTAAATTCTTAATTTTGGCACTTGCATCCCTTTGCTTCTCACTGCATCAAAAGGTTTTTTTTACACATTTTAAACCTTATTAATCACGTACATATCATAAATCATGTCAATCTGTACCATGTTATATCGAAACCATGTTCCATGTTATATTGAAACCGTGTTATGACCTTGAAATAATGTTAATCAAGGAATGTTTACCGTTTTATATCGAAACCAATTCATAAGACGCAAATTTTATAATAGATGAAATTTCGGATCAATAGAACATATAAACGAAAACTGGCAACCAGAACATACAAAGACCCAATGATTTAAAAATAAGAGTTGTTATAAACGATAAAACTTAATCATTTTACACACCTTAAATTAAAACTGTTGTGCAGAATAAGAAGAAACTTAAGACTTTTTCTTTCTGTACTAAGAACAAAACGTATTCTATAAGAAAAAATATCTGCGCTTTTCTATAGCAATTAAGTTCGCCTGAGCAACAACAACAAAACAAAATCTTTACTAATAATAAAGCTGAAAGTCTCTCTGTCTGGATGTCCGGAGAATGTCTGGATGTCCGGAGGATGTCTGGATGTCTGTAGGATGTGTGGATCTCTGTGACGCGCATAGCGCTTAGACCGTTCGGCCGATTTTCATGAAATTAGGCACAAAGTTAGTTTGTAGCATGGGGGTGTGAACTTCGAAGCAAGTTTTAGAAAATTCGATGTGGTTCTTTTTCTATTCCAATTTTAAGAACAAAACTATCATAAGATGAACGTGTAAATTACGAAATTATCATAACCTGGAACCGTAACTTGGGCACAAGCCAATTGGCGAGAAAATTCACAATACATTATTTGTAAATATACAGGCGAACCAAAAGACCTTTTAATTTTTCTATTACGGGCAAAGCCATGCGGGTACCACTAGTTTAAAATAAAATAAATAGAATCATTCTATTTATTTTATTTCATACTTTGTTTCGACTACATTTTTCATTTGTGGTTTGCAAAATTTAGCTCATGTTTAATCCTAATGTTATTTTCTTACAATGCATTGGAAACAAAATAATACTAACCTTTTTGCTTTTAGAACACTGATGAGAAAAATCACGTATGTATTTAAAAGTTGAAAGTTAGTATTATACGGGGAAACCAAACTTTTGAACGGAAGACAGACAATGTTTCTTAAAAGTTTCATAAAAACAAAGTAAACTCTTATTACAGTTGTTATCGTACATTTTTTAACAGTGTATTGAACTAAAATTGAATTCTTTCTTTCAAAATTCGTGTTACATCAAAACCGTGCAGTTATGAATTAATGTTTCGTACCGTGTAATATCGAAACCGTGTTATAATAATCGCAAATTTGGTACCGTATATTATCGAAACCGTGTTGTAGAAGTACCGTGTTATACGAGGAACGCCTATATATTCTCTCCTCAGTAAGGATCAAGGAAGAATAACTCAAAAAGTGTAATTTGGTAATAAGCATCTTTACGAAATTACTTGTTTCGCACTCCTTGATAAAACTCGCTTTTTGTGTCAATTAATTCAAATTTTCATTATTTTTTCTCTTGTATCTCAATCTCTAGTACATTTATAGTAATTGCTAACGATATTGTAAACCTCATATTACGATCCTTGAATGACTGAAAGAACTTTCTCGTAGAAAAATTGAGATTCCTTTTTCTTACTTAGGAAGGCAAAACAGAACTTTCTAAAATTTTAATATTGTTAGATGCTATTGAAATTAAACACATTCGAAAAATATTTCCCGGTGCAAAATAGTTTTTATTTCTTATTGATGAACAAATTTTTTTTATTGTTTTGAAATAGCAGAGTACTTTCTGTAAGTTAGAATCAATATCAAGAAAAACATTTTTAATAAATCATTATCGTAGGCAACGAACTTTACTTATATCAAAAGACTATGCGTCCAGACAGAGAGAGATCCAGACAAAGAGACTTTCAACTTTATTATTAGTAAAGACAGTTTTTCATTTTATTCGAAACAAAACGAAGTTTAAAAGCAGTGCTGAATTTATTGCGATGATTTTCTGACTACAAATAATAAAATACTACTTATAATCTGCCTTACTCGTAATATACTATATCAATTACTCATAATAGAGCTAAAATACAATGCAAATGAAACATACAAAGATCGCAGTGCGCGTATGTGCTGTGCACAGTGCGTATGGAGTGATTAAATATTTTATCACAGTCAATTTATGAATATATGAAAATTTGGGGGTTTTAAGACCGTTAATTTATAAATTTATTAATTCATTTATTGTTTTTTTTCAATGCTTTTACTAATTCGCTTGTTCATCCATTCATTTGATGAAAAATATTTTTAATAACTTTAATTTTTTCCGTTCTGTTCAGATTTTCGTTCCGACAAAATAACGGTTTCTTCCGGTTTGCGATTCGTCACCGGTTCAAGGCTCTAGGTGCAAATTTATTTCTGAAAATAAAAATATATTTCAAGGCATTCATATTATTAAATACATTGTTCTTTCTTTATGTGCTGTAACTTACAGAACAAATTTTGAATTAGTTCATTTTGAAAAAGGTAAGTTAACTATTTCACTCTGCCCCACACTCCCTTACATCTTTGGAATGATCCCTCAGTTTTGTTCCAATAAAGTACAAGGTTAGGCAATGTTGATAAGAACGTTTTGTTTCAAATATAACTAATTAACCGTTTTACGCCTTTTATACCGATCCTTTTATATCTAGAATATTAAAAATTATTGACAGTGCATTCAGGTTGTTTAAAGCTTGTGCAATGTCCTATTCTACTGTCATTTACCTTTTAGTAGAAAACAGTGACGTACCTAGCATGGGTGTCACCCATGGCTGTAGCATATTGGCTGTAGCACCCCCCCCCCCCCCCCCCCAAAAAAAGGACCTTTTATTTTCATGTTGCATGTAAAAGTTCATTAAGTTCTAAACAACTTTTCATTTATGGAACCGAAAGTTGAAGTTGCATTAAATGACAGAAAACAAATATAAATTATAAAAGCATTTCATTTTTCGCCAGAATGCATCAAAAATAAAAAAAATAAAAAAGGAAGAAAAAGAAAAAAAAAAACAAGAAGCATACGTCTTGAGCCAATGTGCGTAAAAATAAAATATAAAACCTTCAAATTAAAAAAATTTGGAAATTTTTTACACTTGAACTATTTGTACGTTTAATAAGCTCTTAAATCTATTTTGGGTCCTAACCCCCAGAAGTTTGTTACCAGGAGCGTACCGCCCCCTCCACCCCTCCCCCCTTCCGGTAGTGACGCCACTGATAGGAAACTAAAAGAACAAATTTTCTACCAACTACACGTAAAATTTCTGTTTTATGCATATTTGTGCCGAATATCTTTATTCAATTCGACATTTCATTCAGTTTGCAAACAGTGCAGAAATTTGTAATTTTTAATGAAGCAAAATTGTCTTGGTTAATTTACCGTATTCTGTTAGCTGCTTGATCAGCCTTTTTGAATAGAAATGACAGAACCAATTATATTTGCAACTCCATTATAAAAATTATTGCTTTTGTATTCGAAAATGTTCTCATTATTCGTTCGATCTTCACCAAATTGTTTACTTTTTCCTGCAATGTGTATTGTATTTTACCCTTTTGAAGGGCTAGTTTTCACGTTCTTTAATTATCCTATCTTCTTCAATTTTCGAGATTACAAAGTCTTTTTTTTAGAGTATGATTGCAAAAAAAAAAAAAAAAAGGAGCCGGAGAAGGGTGAGTGCATTCATATTCTTGCGTTAGACGTTATAATTTTGTTTAAGAATTTTTAGTTTTTAATGAACTTCTGGGTATGTTCCTATACCCATAAAATGAAGTAAATATGGAGCATTTCACTTTCAAGCTAAAAGAAATTTAATATTTTTTGCTATAAAAAATCAGAAGTTAAAATAACAAGTGGAGTGGGGTCGGGTGAAGGTGATGGTGACATTTGTGAGAACAGGGGGAGGGGGATCAAATTTGTGGAAAAAATGTAAGACATCATTTATAGACAGATTATTTTTAGTCCCTTAAAAAATTCTCTGCTTCATTGCAAGAGTTTCAATCCACTTCCGAAGAAATAGGTTTCATTAGCAGCACTAACATGATTTCAGTAAAGCAAGGCAACTAACAATTAACTGGATCGGAAAACGTGCATTAAGAATGAAATTCAACATCACAGTTGTTTCGTTTTCCAACTCACGCAGCATCTGAACAGAAACACACAGAGGCATTTTTATGTCTTCCAATAATATTTCTCAATTCAAAACTCTTGTATAAAAAGAAATTTTAACAATCCAAATCTTGTGCACACAGATACGTGTCTTGTATTACTTTTACTTTATTGTAAGTACAATAAAGAACTAGCATGCAGAAAAGTTTAATTAAGGTTTGGGGGAAGGCCAAAGGAATCGAGATAGGTAGTGCCATTTAATTTTTGACTCACTCGATATATTTTTAAAAAATGAAAAACTGGGTGGGCGAAGTCAACCTGCTAAAAGGGGTGACATTGCCCACTTATACTTTTCATAGGAAAACGATTTCAAATATGTTGTGGGACAAAGTGAACATTATCAGGAATGAATAAAACCATAGTCTAATAATCAAAGATATTTATTAAACAAAGGAGTGCAGGAAAAAAGAGAAACAGTCTGTTTTTTACACTACAAAGCAAGGTACCACCAGCAATAGTAGCTAAGTACTATACCAGCAATAGTATTAGCAAAGATTAGCGAGATACTCTCTTTGGAGCTATTCATATTGCTTTCAGGATACTTCACTCTACGTCGAAATGTCATTAACTAGTAGTATCTGCACGGCGATGCCCGTGCTAAAAAGTTAACGGAAGTCCGTTGAACAAAAAAAATTCATGCCCCCTCCCCCCCCCCCCCTTCTTATGTGAAAGGATCATTTTTCTGCAACTGAAATGCGTACACACCTTTTCAAAAGACCTATTAAAGTCTCTTTGGAATTTAAAACTATTCACCAAAGCACATAAAAATATTAAAAGTAGCTATAAAACTCAAAATAATCCTTCAACTACATTAGTGTATCGCTTAACGTGCCAAGCAACCACGCTACCCTAACCCTGCCCTTTAGCGAATGAAGTGGTTTTTTTTTCTCTGTAATTAAAAGTGTTCCACCAAATAAACAATGCTATAATAAAAACATTATGAAGAACAATCACAATTGAACAATACGACAAGTCAAATTATGTACCTGAACATCGAAAAAAAAACGCGTTAAAAAATTTGTTCGCTGATCACAACAACGTAGCATGGGCATGGAACACCGCAGCTATCGACAATGTCGGTCAACTCCCTGTCAAAGAGTCAACTTCCCCGCCATTTATTAGGAATTCATAGAAATAAACTTACCCCACCATCTATTAAGAATTCATAGAACTAAACAATTAATTAAACATTTAATTTTCAGTTACAAATAGTTCGGTCAATCTGATTTTTAAAAATTAGTCTATAGCCTTCCTCAATAAAAGAACTATTCAATACAAAAAGAATTTTTCAATTCGAACTCAATAATTCCTGAGATTAGCGCGCTCAAACAAACAAACTCTACAGCTTTATATTATTACTTCCTTTTACAAAAAAGGAAGTATTGTATACGCAAAAAAATTTTCACTCAAAAATCGGCCTTAATTTCCATTTTGTTCACACCCGAATGAATGTTGAGCTTATTTTTCAACCCGACCACAAGTGGATATATACCTATAGGAACGTGCAGACACCCGAAATATCTATTTTGACGATCCCCGAGTTAATTACAACGAGTTTTCTGGTTACGTCTGGATGTACGTATGTATGTGCGTATGTGCGTACGTGCGTATGTGTGTATGTGTGTATGTATGTCGCATAACTCAAGAACGGAATGTCCTAGAAAGTTGAAATTTGGTACTTAGACTCCTAGTGGAGTCTATTTGTGCACCTCCCTTTTTGGTTGTATTCGGATGCCCCCAAAGGGGGTCTTTTGCCCCTTTTTGAGGGGAAATCATTGTTACTTTCGATGTAAACTCAAGTGGTGTTAGAATTTGGAGGACACTTGGCGATATATCGCCAGTCTTTTGGTCGTCAAGTTTTGTTGCCAACTTGGTGACAAATTTGGCGATTTTTTTTTCGTTTTAAATCTAGTTTCAATTTGGCCATTGTTGGTGATATTTAGAGAGTAAACTATTGAATCACATTAAAACTGCCAATAATGAGAAAATGACATTAAATTGGAGTAAAAGGAAGTCGTGTGATGCACACATCAGCTCGTTAGTATGGATTTGGAACGCGGGTCATCACTAAGATCAGTTTCATCGTAGCTCAGGGTGTTTTCGAGTGGAACGATACGCAAGGACTCATACTGATGATTGAAATAAGAAAATATAGATTCAGGACCTTCACTCGGCTCTTGATTGCGATAAATTTTGATATTATTACTTTGGGAGAGCTCTTTTTTAGGACGATTCAGAAATGAATTGAACTAATCTTCCAATAGAAGATTATTACTGAACTTTACAACCTGCTAGCTAGAGACAAGTAATCTTTAGCAATGAGCCGTATATCTATTGATGACAGAGGCATGTCCTAATCAGCGCACACCAAAATGTGCTTGATTATTTCGCTTTCCTCTGACACTGATATGCATGTTTTCCCCCCATGTTGTTTATTGTTTTTATCTTAAGATTCCCCATAAGTTATTCGGAGAATCCCATGCATTTCAGCCAAATACACAACCTTGCCAAATCGACAACCCCAGCTTAACAACATCTCAAATTGCCTTGTCGAGCGCAGCATTTGTGTATAAGTCACATAGGCGGTGCCTCAAGTTTCGTTTGTATGTATGTGGCATTTCGCTAAAATTGTTTGAAAAAAATAATAATACTGAAATATATTAATAGTAATCATTATTCATTCATATATTTCTAAGAAAGAATCTAGTTTTTATACCGATCAAGTGGGCAAAATGACACAAATTTCTGGTAAAAGTCGGGTTGAAATTGCCCACAAGGTGCTACTGTGTATCGTTTTGAAAATGAACGAGCTGACGTGTGCCTCACATGACTTCTTTTTATTCCAATTTAATGTCATTTTCCCATTATTGGTAATTTTAATGTGATTCAATAGTTTACTCTCTAAATATCACCAACCGTGGCCATATTGAAACCAGATTCAAAAAAAAAAATCGCCAAATTTGTCACCAAGTAATTAACAATGATTTCCCCCAAAAAGGGGCAAAAGATCCCCTTAGAAACACCCGAATGCAACCAAAAGGAGGTGCACAACTAGATTCTACTAGGAGTCTACGTACCAAATTTCAACTTTCTAGGACATACCGTTCTTGAGTTATGCGACATACATACGCACATACGTACATACAGACGTCACAAGAAAACTCGTTGCAACTAACTCTGGAATCGTCAAAATGGATATTTTGCGTGTCTATACGTTCTTAAGCACTTATCCACGTGTGGCCGAGTCGAAAAAAAAACTCAACATTCATTCGGGTGTGAGTAAAAGGGAAATTAAGGTCGAGTTTTGAGTGAAAATTTTTTCACGAATACAATACTTCCTTTTATGTAAAAGGAAGTAAAAAGCTACTTCTTCCTTATTAGAAGAGCAACAGAAAAATATAACGGGCGGTACTCACTGAGTCAACACGTGGACATCGCAGATGTAATTTGGAGCACACTGAAATCTTAGACTACAAAACAACCTGTTTGACTGATAACTTATTAGGAATCATTCGACCAAGTCCTCGTGCATTCTGTACAAAGCAGAGATGATATTACACAATCTTTGAGCCTCAAAGCGTCAGTGTAGTTTCATTTTCAGTGTAGTCAATCAGTATACAGTCGAGTCCCGACTTACGCGAGGGATGCGTTCGAAGACTCCTCGCGTAAGTTGAAATTTCGCGTTGTGAAAAAATATATGTATACAAATTTTTTCAGAAACATACCAAATTCCTTTAGACATTTGTAAGTAACCCTCAAACTGCTTTAAAGCATTCCTCAACTATACATTACCTTTTCTTACATAGAGAACTGAACTTTTACTGAATTTTAAAAAATAAAAAAACTGTTTTATTCAACATAAAATACTTCACAAAATGAGTGATCGATGGGTGGGAAAGACGTAAAATAAAACAACACGGTACCGGTACGCACAGTATGTAGTAATAATAAAATGCTGCACTATAATAGTACTGTATAGTAGATACAATAATAATTTTTATGTTTTAAAAAATGAAGATGATAATGATTTTAGCTCCATGATCAGATCGTTATTCTTATCTAATACATTTTAAAATACGGTTGCTTCGCCTTTTCTTTTATAACGTTTCCATTTATGGCAACAGCCCGTCTTCCCAATCTCTTTAATCCACAATAAAAGAGCAGCTTCCATTTTCATACTATTTACTTTACTTAGACTCTGAAAGCTTTAATATTGGAACTAAGTTCTGAACTTTTACGGATATCTTTTTTTTTTTTTTTTTTTTTTGACTTTTAATTGTACGTATGGAAGATTCATTCATAGTTATTGCGTTGCTACCGTCGGCGTTTTGTAGTTGTTCCAAGCATATCGAGAATCTTAACCTTTTCTTTTTCATGTCAGAAATTTTCTTTTTTACCCCCATCTTCACAAATTTTAGATGAAACAGCGCACTAAAGTGCCATTATAGTTCGTCAACTTTACTGTTTAGAATGGAAAAAAAAAGAAAGAAAAATACTGAGCGGTTATTTGATGCACTAACAGTGCGATGCGTAGACTAGTTTGATGTGGGAGCTTCCGCGGGTCAGTGACACTAAAGGGATGTAATAATTCACGAAATCAATATTTAGTTGTCAATAACGAAGCCGATACTTCCTTTTAAAGAAATTCGCGTCAGTTCTAAAATTCGTTACTCGTGAAAAGTTCGCGTTATAGCCATTACGCGTAAGTTGAATCGCGTTGTAGCGGGAGTCAACTGTAGTTTCATTTTCAGGCACTGATGAAGAACTACTCCCAACATCGAAACCTGCTCGCTGATAGATGCCTTACTTAGCTGGAGGGCTTCTGTTAACCAAGTAAGAAAAGATGATAGCTTAAGATTTATATCTTAAACCATCAATATATTTCACTCGATGGCTAACATTGCAGAGAAAATTTATGCTTCCTTATCTTACAAATTTGAAATTTAAGGCGCTCGCCTTAACGGAACTTTAACCATCATACGGTCGATATCTGAATAAATACATATAAATATGTAATGTAATAAATAGTTTCTTCGTAATTAATCTGGGATGAAAGTAGGTTTATGTTAGGAGTAATACACAAATTATAATTGCTTTTAAGACTCACTTCATTTGGAGAGTCGGTCGAAACAAACGAAAAAAGTCGTTTTCAGAAAAAGCATTCTTAATGAAATTTTATCGTGAGCAAACGAATGAAACGTTACATTCATTTTTTGTTGCATCTTTAAAATAAACTTTTTAGAATCAAATAGTTTGCTCTTTCAAGTTCACATTAAATTAATTATTTCGTTAAAAGAACGAGTTCCATGCTTTTATTTTGTCCAGAAAAGAGAATTATTTTGAATTTAAAATGCATACAATTTGCCATAATTTAAAAACAAAATTGGAGTAGAATCCATTAATGTGAAGTAACCTTGAGTAAAATAGTTTTCAGAACGAGGAATATGCTATAGCATATATTAAACAGAAATACATTCGTTGATTTTAAAAGTATTCATTACAAGTCCTTACGTTCGATAAACAATATGAAAAAAGAGGTTGTATACGTTACGGATAAGAACCAGAGTAATAAAAAAACATTTGCATAGAGTTGCTTCGCTCTAGATGTACAACAATCAGTTAAGCTACTGTTATTGTAATCATTAGAAAATCTCCCGTCAAGATATAACGGATAAAAATTGCTTCTACATTTGAACGAAGCAATTGCCTGTTGGGTGATATTTTGATAGTTGAAACTCTAACTACTCCTATTACTCCTATTACAATTATTACTCCTATTATGATTGTTATGATTTAGTTAAGTACCGTTACTAAATACCCAAGTTAACTACAAACCAATTAAAAAATTGCTGTTTACGCAGGTCAGTTAGCTGTAAGATAGATATAACGTTCATCGCTTTTTATGTCCGACAAAATTTCAATTCAGAAGTTATGAATTTGCAACACAGCGTTAAAATGTTTCATTTCTTTAAGAGATCACATAACCTTCAAAACATTTTTTAAATTTAAGTAAATTAAATAATTCTTTGATATCTTAACATGCATACTTATTTAGCAATCATTTTTTTTTTCAAAGATTAAAAATATCGCCCACTTTAAAAAAAAAATCAAAATATTTAAGAAATTTTCAATTTTTTAAAATTCCTAAGGCTTTTTTTGTTTTTGCACGTGTTTCAAAAATGTTTTTTGCTAAGCGGTCACAATAATAATCTGTAAAACTGCATTCATTTGCTTGTTTATTTATTAGAAAATTTTCTGCGATTAGTTATGTAAAATAGCTTAAATATTTCTTAACAAATTTTGTGTTTAAAGGCATAAAATTCTCTAAAAATTTTAGCAATTTATAAAATGGTTATCCTATGCGCAATTTTGTTAAATATTTCATCCTAACTGCAAAAAGTATTACTTTAAAACCGTATCTTTAATAGAAAATAATCCGTGGAGATTCCAATAACATGAAAACACACACATACACACAAAAAAAAAAACGAGCTAATGTGTGCATTACATGACTTCCTTTTGCATCAATTTAATGTTGTTTCCCCATTATTGCAATTTTAATGCGATTCAGTAGTTGACTCTCTAAATGTCGCCAACAGTGGCCAAATTGAAACCAGATTTTTTTTTAAAAAAAATCACCAACTTTGTCGCCAGGTTGGCGACAAAACTTGGCGACCAAAAGATTGGCGATATATCGCTAAGTGTCCACCAAATTAGAACACCACTTGAGTTTGCATCGAAATTAACAATGATTTCCCCCCGAATAGGTGCAAAAGATCCCTTTAGAAACACCCGAATGCAACCAAAAGGGGAGGTGCTAAACTTGACTCCACTAGGAGTCTACGTACCAAATTTCAACTTTCTAGGACATACCGTTCTTGAGTTATGCGTCATACATTCGCACATACATACGTACATACAGACGTCACGAGAAAACGCGTTGTAATTAACTCGGGAAACGTCAAAATGAATATTTCGGGCGTCTATATGTTCTTAGGTATATATGCACGAGTGGTCAGGTCGAAAAAAAACTCAACATTCATTCGGGGGTGAGTAAAATGGAAATTAAGGTCGATTTTTGAGTGAAAATTTTTTCGCGAATACAATACTTCCTTTTTTTGTAAAAGGAAGTAAAAAGATTATCGAGAAAAAAACAATTTAAAGCTTTTCTTTTGCATAAGAACACATAGCGAGCATTACCTAAAACCAGTCATAACTTATAACTTTTTAAATGGTTGAACTATAGTTCTGAAATTTTTTCCCAGTGTTTGAAATAATTTTTAGTTTTGAATTAAGCCTTTTTTTTTTTTTTTTGGATCGTTTTGTCATTTTGAAGGTAATAATGTAACCCCTTAAATTATTTGAAATTTCTCGGGGATAAAACGAATTATGCTGCCCACTTTTAACACTTCAATTTGTCATATACATATTTAAATACGTTATCCGTCACTTAAACGTAGGAATTAATATCAATAATCCATTTATAAAATATGTGCGAAAGGGCAGCATACATTTCAACATTCAAGGAATTAACTACTATTTTTTAAGTTTTCCTGTTAAAAAAAATTGTTACCCTATAAAATGTGCTACCTTTGATGTTGGTTTAGATTGCTCCCACCCAGAAGCATAACCTGCGTCATATGCAAATCTAAAACATTAAGTCATTAAAACAGAGTTTCAAAAAAGACGAGACAGAAAAGCAAAAGAGTCATCGCTACAGGTAGATGATGAGACCTTTTATTGTTTTGTGTTAAAGAGAAAAATCCTATTCGTTACCTTTATATTTTTGTCCATATGAATGTATGTATCGTAGATCCTCGAAAAGCCAAAGAGAGCGAGACCTTCCTTTAGTAAATCACAACTTCCGGTTAAAAAGATCTTATTAAGATTTGTTAGTTTACCACACATATTTTAACTCTGGATTCAAACATGTACACTTTTACAAAAAAATTACTAAATGTGATATGTTTGATAGTTATTACTGCAATTATAAACTATAAATGTTTTTACCAAATGTGACACGAGTCGATAATGTTTGGTAAATTTAATAAGACATCATGTAGTCAACTTTAGTTTTTACTGTATGATCATTATTGTAGTTTACTTTATTTTTCGTTCTTTAATTTTAAGTATAAATGTGCTATAAAAACTAATTATACTCAGTAAAGTGCCGTTCTTAAAATAGATGTTACCAAGATGATAATTAGTGGTGTCAACCGTTACTTAAAAAATAAAAAAAAAAAAAAAAAAAAAAAAGCTTTTAATACTTAATGTGATCATCAAGTTCATACAATTTTCAGAAACTAGTTTTTATTTATGTGGTGTAGCGCAAGTTTACATTAAAATACAAATATAAATTATGAACTCATGTTATGGTTAATTTCTCTGCGTTTTTTCGTAAGCGCTCCCTCCCCTCAGTATTGTACTCCATTTTCGATGCTTAAATGTAGTATAAGATAGAAAATTTTCGCCATTGAAGATCTTATATTTTTTATAAACTTTAAAATCCCCTTTTTGTGTCACCTCTTGTGCCCATCGCGGACATCCCCCTCTACTCCCGTTAGTGACGCTACTGCTTAATACATAAATCAGTACCGAACTTTCAATTGGACCGCTTTTTATTTCAATAGCATTTTAAAACTAGAACTTTTTACAGTGCTTCAAATATTTGCTGGTGGGTCTTAAAAAGGGAAAACAGGGGTGATGGATGTGGATGAATAATTCGGTGTCTCCAGTAAAAATAGTCGCTTCTGGTGAATTTCAAGTGATATTGTAACCTCGCCTAAAAAATTTAATTCGAAGAAGTCAATTTCGGCAAGATAATCTAGGCGTATAGGTTTTACTACATTTATTTTTGTTTTGGTGACTCATTTCGAGAATCAAAACACATAGCAATTTGTAAAAAGTAGGGGAAAACCGACTAAAGTGGATATCCCGAGCAAAGCGAGTCCTTCAGTTTTACGGCTTATTCCTCAGCCTGTTAAACTAATAACAACACGTAAACGAAAGCTACAGAGATCTACCCTCCTGACAAGTAGTCCAGTAAATTACAACCAGAAGCAAAAATTTGAAAAATCAAAAAAGATTGTGATGAAGTAACTAGATGATGTTTCGACTACAGCTTCTCAGAAGACTGTTAAAAAGACCACTACCAATAAAACTAAATCAAAAATCTCTGCTACAAAACATAGGACTGCATAAGAGAATGTTAAGAGGAAGGAAGTAAAGAAATTTGATGATGTAAAGTGCATTTTCTGTGATGAAATGTTCATTGAAGAAGAAGATCAGCCAATGGGAAACTGGATACAATGTCATATTTGTAATCAGTGGTGTCATAAAGAATGTTCAGCATTCGAAAATGGTAATGATTTTCTTTGTGATAACTGCAATGATTAGTATTGTAGCAGAAAAAATGTTCTTCTTTTTAAATATGCTCCTAAATTTTGGATGTTGACTTTTTTTAGTTTAATTTCTTTGTTTGTTACAATAATTACTGAAATAATTAGTATTGTAGAAAAATATTTTTTAATATGAGTCTTTACTTTTCAATGCTTTTTTTTTATTTTTAAGTTCAATTTCTTTGTAATAGTTGCAATGATTAACATTGTAGCAAAAAAAAAAAAATTAATATGTTCCATTAATTTTCGACGTTTATTTTATTTTTAAGTTCAATTTCTCTGTTTGTAATAACTACAATAATTAACATTGTGGCAAAAAAATGTTTTTTGGATCTGTTCCTTTAATTTTCGTCGGTTATTTTATTTTTAATGTTTAGTTTCATAACAAATAATGTTGCTGTTCGTTTTGCCGTAGTACCGAATCCACTTTACCCGGAGTGTTGCGCAAAGTGGATATTCATGCCATTGTTGAAAACTGATGACCTTATAGCTAATAGTGTAATTAATATTAAGGACAACTGTTATTGCATTACGTAAGTTCATTAAATGAATAATGATTATAAATATTTGGTTCAATTTCTAAAGTTAAAACTAAACGACAATAATCAAGAAAAACTTAAGGTATTCACGTTGCCCGAGTTTCCCCTACATTTTTAGGTTTTTCCTTATATATTTTCAGTAAATGATCATACTTTTTTCAAAATCAAATTTGTACTTGTATTTTTCAGAAATTCGGAAGAACTAAGTAACTAAGTGGCAGCAAAGAAAAAAAAATAATAATTTTGTGATATACTCTTCTCGATCATCTGGACATTGTTAGAAACTTGAAGATACTAATTCGGTATACTAATTACTCTGCGTCATCACAGATTGAATTTCATGAGAACGATCCACATCAGTAACAGTGCTCAAGAAATAATTGCTTAAATTCCTAAGGGGCCGAAAAGCGACAACCCTTTCTGAAGCCGTTCAGATTTAGCTAAACGGAATTACACGATTATTGTAGCTTTCATCGCTCCAAATGTTAAAGTGCTCCGCTTATGAAGATAATAGCTATAGTCAATTTAAATAAACTCTTTGCATTTGGGTGGAGTGAAAAAAATAAATTTTTGAATTTCGAAACGCCTGGGGTCTCAAAAGTTGTCTTTTGACATCAATAGGGTACCCTTAAAATATTAGCCTACTAGGGTAATATTTTTAGGTTCCAAAATCGCCCCAAAAAAGTCCGAAATTGCAGAAAAATCAATCTTTTTTGATCTTTTTTTACGAAATTTAAAATATATAATTTTGAAAATGCTTAGAGGTGTAAATTTTAACTCTATGTAATCTCCTAGAAGTTTTATGTCGATGGAGTAATTTCTTCAAATTTTCTAAAAGCCACAAAATAAACCAAAATGTGAATTTTTTCTTTCATTTTCACTCGACCTTGCAGAACAAAAATAAGTCAAGTGCACATAATATAAATATTTTTAACACAGATTCTAAACTTATTTATCAGTTAAATATTTAATTTCTCATTCAGATAATTTATGCCTTTACATTTAAGAGCTTTTGCTATACATCATTTTTGTGCTTTTGTACAATAATGGTACAATCCAACTAACAAGCAGCAAACAAGAAATAATTTTGTTTAACAGTTAAAGTTTTTTATTGTAAAAACATTTGTTATTGAATTTTCCATTAAGCGAGTCCGAATTAACTCGACTGAACTTTCTAACAGAGCAGCCTTCTTTTTACGGTTGAGGGGGGAAAAAATGAATTTTCGAATTTCGAAACGCACAAGTGATTTTCTTTGCAAATGAAAAAGAGCAAAAAGCATATTGCAACTAATGTTGAATATCATTATACTCTGTTACAAGAACCCGGCTCAAAAAACACAGGAAATATAACAATTCCGTGCAGAGAAACTAAAATTAAAGAATATAACATTATTAATATCTAAACAAGTAATGAGCAATGAGCAGCCATTTACCAATTTGGTTGTGATGGTACCAACACCATTTCTGGTGTCACAGGAAGTGTGATTCGACGTTTAAAGTTAAAACTAAACTAACCTATTAAGTGGTTGATTTTATCTGTTGTATGCAAATAAACTTACTTTGATTGAAGCATTTGATGCAGCATTTGAATGGAAAACTTAAAGATCCCACAAGTGTTTTTAGTAATTATCAGAAAAGATATCAATATCAGCGAAAATTTACCACTAGTGAAGTTAAAAAATATATTCTTAGAGAACGTCCCTTCAACTTTGACTAGAACAGATCTTAGCCCACATGAGAAATATATTCGTATGAAATTTGCCAAGATATTTCATCTAGAGATTGCTCAAAGAGCAATATACACTGTATACACAGCGCGACCACATTTTCACTCTGATTCTCTAAAATTTGCAATTTTAATAGACGGACGGCAATCGTTATCTACCTGGAATGTACTACAGGACGAAGTTTTTTAGTAGCAAGATTGCTTGAGCAATTTCTAGATGAAACATCTTGGAAAATTTCATACGAATGAATAGCTGATGGGAGTGAAGATCTGATTCCAGTCAAAGTAGAAGGGGCATCCTCACAAGAATATATTTTTTAACTTCACCAGTAGCAGATTTTTGCAGGTTTTAATATCTTTCCTGTTAGTCACAAAGAATATTTGCGTGCCCCTTCGTTGTTCTGTTCAAATTTTGCATTAAATGTCTCATTCAATGAACGTTCAACCGCAGACGAAATTTACCACTTTGTTTGTTTAGTTTTAACTATAGATGACGAATGACTCCTCCTGTCGCACTAGTATTGGTGTTGGTACCGTGGCAACCATTTAACTAATAACAACCAAGTTGTCAAGTTGCTTTTCATTATCTGTTAGGAAATTAATAATGTTATAATGTATAATTTCATCTTCTCTGAGCAGAACTTTTATAAATCCTGTGTTATTTGAACCGGGTTCTTGTATTAATGATATTTGATAGGAGATGTAATACCATGTTTTTTGCTCTTTTTCATTTGCCAAGAGAATCACTTGTACGTTTCGAAATTCGGAAATTCATTTTTTTCAGTCTACCCTAAAAAGAAGGCTCTGTTCGCAAGTAGAGTAGATTTAATTCGAACTCGTGTAATGGAAAATTCGGTAGCAAAGATTTTGGTAATCTAAAAATTTTAATTGGTAAAAAAAATTAATTTTTCTTGTTGAGTGCTTCTTAGTTGGATTGTATCGTCAATGTATACAAAAACTACAAAAATGATGCGTAGCAAAAACTCTTAAATGTAATGTAATAAATTATCCGAATAATAATTTTTTTTTACAGATAAATAGTGTTAGATTCTGTGTTAAAAATATTTATATTGTGTGCACTAAATTTATTTTTGTGCTGCTAGGTCATTTGAAAATGGAAGAAAAAAGTCGATTTTTGGTTTATTTTTTGGCTTTTACAAAATTTAAAGAAATTACTCTATCGACCTAAAACTTTTAGGAGATAATAACCTTACATAGAGTTAAAATTTGAACCTCTAAGCAATTCAAAAGTATATATTTTAAATTTCGTAAAAAAAGTCAAAAAAGATCGATTTTTTGCAATTTTGGATATTTTTGGGGCGATTTTGGAACCTAAATATATTATCCTAGGAAGTTAATATTTCAAGGGTATCCTATTGATGCTAAAAGGCAACTTTTGAGACCTCAGGAGTTGCGAAATTCGAAAATTTATTTTTTCCACTCCACCCTAATTTATGTCTCCCAATTTAGATATGAAGAAGGCATGTAAGAAATCTGTACTTAAATAGAAGTGTGCGATATTATGATCGTTTCCATTAGCTGCTGTTTTATTTCATCCGTATTCTTTCACAATATAAAGTGCCATTAAGAATCAAAAGAACTGTGTCAAAAAGAATTCGTTCTCGAAGAACTCCGGAATGGCAATTCAAAATAAAGACGTACTTGTTGAGTTACTGTTGAGTAAATGTTACTGTTGTAAATTTTATTCTTTTATAGATAATAGCCGATGATATAGAGTAATTCGCGTGTTTCAACAATGAAACTCGTGCCACGGCATAATAATTTGATAATATGATTTGGTAATGTTAAACATGCAGGGAAAGGCTTTATCCAGACAAGGCTGAACTCGATCCGGTAACCTAACTGTTTTACTGGTAAGACTGTGTCATTTCAGGGCAATGAAGAAATGAAAAAAAGGTCAACAATGAACGCTACCTACAGGAGTTTCTGGTTCATCCACTGGAGTTAGGGTTACAATTTCAACTATCAAAATATCCCCAAGCAGTCAATGGTTTTTCGTTCAAGTGTAGAAGCAATTTTCTCCCGTCATACCTTGACGAGCGACTTTCTAGTTAAATAATAATAAATATAAAAATGTTTTTTTGAGAATTTCATTTATTCATTTTTTCGATGTTTGTGGCAACAGTTGAAAAGCGGAAGCATTTTAAATTTATAATTACTATTATTTTTCATTGTTTCTGGCAACATTTCAAAACCGGAGACAAAACGCAGGATTATGACAGATAATGTAAGGTATGAAATAGTCTTTAATTAATAACAATAATAATTAAAAAAGTGTAACGTCTATTACTGACTTCTATAATTTTACTTTGAGGAATAAGGGATAATTTTGGCAGTTTACTTATTTGTAACCCAAACTAAAAATGTCAAAATTATCCCAATTCTAAAGAAAGCGATTAAAACTCTAATATTTTCAAATTAAATAGTGTAAACAAAAGCGAGTTTTAAAAACGTATTTTATATCGATATAAATTTAAAATGTAAGGTATCCAAAGATCAATGAAAATAACAAGAGCGCTTAATTGATACCTTCTTTTACTTACCAATTGAATTATAAAAACTATTAAAACAGAAATACTCAGACTTAACTGCAATGAAGAATAGCAAAAAAATAATAGTCTACAATTCTTTTATTTTCAGATTAAAAAATTCGAAGCAAGGATAGTAATATTAGTTGGCTCTCTATTTAACGACTTTCAAGGGACCACAAAAAATCGTCCTTAAGTGGAATGCATCCTCAAATGGAATGCTATTAAAACGACAGTGGAGCATCTGTCTTTAATTTGAGAAAATCGTTAAATAGAGCGTTTTGAAACAGAGAACCTACTATATATATATATATATATATATATATATATATATATATATATATATATATATATATATATATATATATATATATAACACCACTGACCGTAAGGTACATTAAAAACGATAATTATTTACTTAAACTCTTATTTATTTATTCATTTATATTTAAATATTTTAATAATTATTGTTTATCTTAATTTTCTACACAAAGAAGAAGTTTCAACCTTTTCCCATTAAAATCTTCTTCTATCGCAATGATTCGACAATTCCCTTCCAAAGTTATTAATGCTTTTCTGAACAAGACCATCTAGATTCAGCACTTTGTCTCGTGTTGGAAAATAAAGTCTCGTTAAATTCATGTGGTACAATGCACATGAACTAAATTTTGCTTTTACACACTTCATAAATACTCAGTTTTAGAATGAAAAACGATACTTGCGAAAATCTAACAGTCTTCGTTATCTGTCTCATGCTCGATTTTTAATGAAAAGAAAAATATTTCAACATATCGTACCTCGGCAACAGAAATGACGCATAACAAAAAGTTGAAAAAGCTTCCTAATTAGTACGAGACTTAGAATTTAATTTCAATGGTCTTCTTACAACAAAACTCGTACAGAGTTAGTTTGCATAAGTGAAGTGTGGAGGATTTTAAAGATATAGTCTGTTAGTGGCATATCATAGAAATTTTATAATTTAAAGTAACAATTCTCGACTGGTGGTCCGGAACCGGTCCGCAGAAAAATTTGACCAGTCCTCAGAGATTTTTGCACGTCCACGTTAAAAAAATTTCCTTACTCAAAAACGGAATACTCGATAACCTGTACGACATATTTTACATAAATTGTGTGATTAATTTTGTACTTTTCTATGATATTTAATAATGTTTATTAAATTGTGTAATTATTACATTAATTACTTATCTTATTCTTAACATCTGAATACCTTTTGTTACAGTTCTTTAACACCAAACAAAGTTTTATAAATATATTTATTAATTCATTTTTTGTAAAATAGGGAAAACAACCTCAGTAGTTAGCAAAAATATTTTTACAAAACGGTCCTCCGGTATTTTTTGTTTATTATTACTCATTTATTTATTTATTATTTATTTTTTCACTTCTTGCAAAAAAAATGAATAAAGAATGAAAAAAAAGGGAAATAAAAGAAGAAAATAGAGGAAAAACCACCGGTCTGCGAATTTTTTTCGAAAGCTGTACCGGGTCCGGGTCAAAAAAAGGTTGAGCAACGCTGATTCAGAAGACAACAATCAAAATGTAACTATACGCTTTTAATTTTTTACACTACAAAAACAAACCAGTAAACACATTACAAATGTTTTGAGCGATCTTGTAGCATCTCTTTTCTACATAGTATAAAATGAAGTCTCCAAAAAGCGTCAGTGTGTTTGAACTCACAAAACTCGAGAACTACCCGGCCGATTTCGCTGAAATTTTCACAGTTTGTTTCTTTAAGTCTTGAAAAGGTTTGCAGACCAGTTCGAATAAAAATTCGATGAAAAGTTATTTTTTATTACACTTAAGGCCCAATGTTCACATAAATTCCTGAATATGGGGGTGAAAATTACTTGCATATATTATTATTATATATCGTTGGAAAGGGTAGAATTTTCCGCGTTCTACGCAATTTGTTTCAATGCTCTCTTACGTAATTATGGCGGGAGTTATTTACGTTAAAAGCTCGAATGTTTTTAGCCTTAGCTGAAATTTAGGCAGTACTTTCTTCATTATATCTGTCAATAAAAAGTGAAAGAATCGTCCCACAGTTTTCTTTTACACTATTGGAAAAAGCGGTATCTTTTACTCCAAATCTATCTCTACCTATGGTCGAAAAACTAAGCTTCTATCTCGAAAGGGAAAAAAGTCACAAGCCTTTTAAAATCAAGTTCAAAAAATCTCATGTCCATTTAAATTGTTAACCATTTACCTTCGTATTTTAATTCCTTAAACTTATTTTATTTTGTGTTTCCATGATTACGCTTTTTAAATCCATCTTTCTCTATTTAATTTCTTAAAAGTATTTTAATATTTGTCGTCTTTGTTTCGAGAAGAAATTTTGTACGATGTTTTTTTTTTAATTTATTTAAGCCTGATTGTTGAATGGTGGACCGAGGAAAGCCGGACAACGCATCTAGTTTAATAATAAATCAGTTAAAAGTAATTTGAACGAAACGAAAGGGAAAATTTTGCTGTTGACACATATCACAGAGCGTTTAAATAAACAGATGACGATTAAAAATTTATCCATCAATCGTCACCCGATCGCTATCTCAAGACTAAATAAATGACCTTCAAGTGTCCAAAAGTCATCAACTCATTGAACATTTTATGAACCTTTATGAACTAATATATTAAAGCGTACATTACTTGTGCATTTTCTAGTACACTCAAGAATGATTAACTTCAACAAATTATAGACAAGTTTTTTGCCGTTGCAGTAATAAAAAACAGTAGCTACAAACAAATTTTACAATAAGAAATAACGCGTAACTGCACAAAAATGAAAATTTCAAATTACCGATGGATACACTTCTTTCGGGGCTACAAGGAACCCGTTTTTCAATGCAAAATAAGTGAATTTATGGATGAAAAGGCATTCGACAAAAGGACCAACCGACCACTGCCGACTAAAATTATCCCAGTTACACTTTATGTAAGTCCGGAGTTTTTCTAAATTGATGCTTTTTTTTTTTTGAAATGGACCACTATTGTTGCCGATGACCGATATCCTCTTTTATGTCAATATTTTAATTGTCTAGGAGCGATCATTCAATCTATGTCGGAACTAGTTATAAATCAAATTTCAGCTGCCAACGTGATACCATAAGTTCATGTCGCGCTAAAACAGCATTTAATTTAACTACGATTTTAATAAGTGCCGTATTTCAAATTAAAGGCCTCCACTTGATTGCGCTTCCAAAAAAAAAAAAAAAAAAAACGCAACAAGCAGAGTGCGATTTATCTTCTTTTTAATAAGACACTTTAATTTTAAGTGCCCTGCTCTTGTTTATCCAGGGAGATACATTTTTTTACGCGCTTCATTTTCTAGCACTGCATTTGAAAACATTTATTATGCAAGGCATATTAATATCATGCATTTTTTCGTATGCTAGTTCACATTCACTAATTAATTAGTTTCAAAAGCTGTGAGATTTAATTTAAATTCTGGTGACTCTCAAGAAAAATTAAGAAACTTTTTCACAATTAAAAAGTCAGTAATTAAGTGATTAATCACTATCAACCTTTTATCTTTTCAATATATTTTAAACAGAAAAAAGGGTTCAACTATTCATGAGGCTTCAAGTAATAAGACCTTTCCCCCCTCCCCGTTAGTTTCATACCCAAGCTTTTATCTTAATTTTTCTAAGTAGAGCAGTGCCATATTGTCGGACCTCTCACTGGTGTAGTGAAATATTTTGACTACCAGTGTGAAGATCCAACTTGTTTATGAATTTTTTAACATCAGATCAGTTTTTTTTTCTTAAATGTACTATTGTACAAAAACTCTTAGTGTACAAAAATCGAAAAAATACAGATCTCTCATTTTCTTGCCGTCTTCCACTTTATCCTTAGAAAGTTAGTTTTCTTTATGGAATTGAACATTTTTACGGTCTTCACTGATTTCGTAGAATTCGCTTCTCCAAAATGAACTTCACTCCGCTGAAAATTTCAAGGAGTTTTTCCATACCTTGAAAAAAAATCCTAACATAGTCGTAATTGCCAAATGCCCTTTAACTATAGTCTAGTAGTATTCGTAAATACATGTATAATGTCATGCAATACCGTAATTGCTATTGAAAAAGAAAAGTATGACAGCACTCAAAATAATAATTAAAAAAATTAATGCATCCAGTATCCAACATTCATTTGAATTTTGATACCTTGAAACCAAATTGTGTTTTTGCAATCACGCATTGCAATAGGACCCTACTCCTCGGGTTTCTTTTTTTCTACAAACGGAATGAAAATGGCCGTGAAATTTCCCTCCGGCATATTATGACTGGCCATTTTCTGGAATAGGAAATACTAGACACATCGATAAAAAAAAAAATTTTTGATTTCGATGCTGAAAAAATATAACGATTTTATGGCCGATATCCACCGTTGCACTTATCATAAAGATTGTTCACAGCGTATAACGTTACGTATTTTTATTTCTTACCAATCTTAAATGATGGGAATTAGTAATATGGAAACTTAACATTTCGATGAAGTTTTGCTGGTTATGTTCATCTGTACAGGTGTTTTTTCCTGAAAAAATATAATTTTACACGATTTTTTATTTTTATTTTATTTTATTTATTTTTTTTACTGTAAAGTCTGCTTAAGTTACGCCCTGAAAAGTATGAATAAAATCAATCCTCCGAAGATTTGTAACCATGAGGACGAAGATTTCGCTCTCTAAAAAAACATTAAGAACAACCGCGTCATGGCAGTCTGAAAAATCAGAGCAACATCAGCTTTGGTCAAGTGAGGATAATAAGCACAATTCGTGATTGCTCAATAAAAAAAATCTTTCAACGAGTCGATTTTACTTTTGCCCTTCTGAGAATATCAGATTTGGGAGACGGGTCCTCGGAGAGGGAAGCGAATACGGTTCATCTGCGGCAAAACAAACAAACATCCGGGGATTGAAAGAGAAACATAGTGGGTCCATATCTCTCCTGTGTAATCAAGTGGATGAAATCTTTAAGCTACTTACCGGAATTCCCCATCACGGGTTTGTTGTTTTTTCCCGATTATTAATGAGTTCGGCGCTGATGGCCTGCGGGCCCTTTTATCTCGCTGCCCATGTCCTTCTGACGGATCTGTATCATCACCAGGTTCAAAGCAAATAAGGAAATAAAACTCGACCCGATTTGCGCCCATTATAGTCAATATTTCTTTCCTGGGAGTTTCATAAGCCAGTTTTTTGCCTTTTCCTTCTCTCTCTTTCTTTTAAATATATTATTATTATTATCGTTATTTCTGATTGTTACATGAGAGAAATACTTTGCATCAAAGTATAGTGTAACATTTTGCAATGGGGTTGTTTCCTTCAGTCAAAACTAGTATTTTTTGTCACTGAAATTGATAGAATAAGCAAAAAAAACAAAAGAAAAAACATGAAATACTCAGAAAATACTTTTATTTTCCCAACAGTTATTTTTTAATTAATTTTTTTAAATGTCCAATTTTTCAAATACGGCGTGGTCTTTATGACGTCACAAATGATGCACTATGGCGCGTCTTTCTACAGCATTTCCACGTTATGATAATCAAGAAGCGAAGTACAATTGCCCTCTACGCTTGCTATCAACCATATCGTCGCCAATACACGTGAGTAAAGATGCGAATTAAATATTTTGGACCGTGAATGGCAACACTGAATGGCATTTCATCATTTGTGATGTCAACGGCAGAAGCGTTAAACGATGAAAAAGCTCCGATTTATGTAGTTTTTTTTAAATGTCAAATTTAAAGAAAATATTTTAAAATGATTAGATTCTATGTTATTAAGCGTGCTCTTTCAGGAAAAAAATACTTTTAAAATTTTGGAAACGACCCCATTGTAGTTAACATTTCTTTCTTAGGAGTTTCATAAGCGAGTTATTTGACTTTTTTCTTCTCTCTTTCCTTTTCAAATATATTATTGTTATTATCATTGTTTCTCATAGTTACACGAGTGATATACTTTACATCACAGTGGAACAACAAATCTTCAAATTATAGTCAACATTTCTTTCCTAAAAGTTTCATAAGCAAGTTTTTTGCTTTTCCTTCTCTCTTTCTCTTTTAAATGTGTCATTATTATTATAAGTATAATCATTATTTCTGATTGTTGCAAGAGAGATTTGCTTTACATCAGAGTTGTGAATCAAATTTTCAGATTATAGTTAACATTTCTGTCATACTACTTTCATAAGCGAGGTTTTTGCTTTTTCCTTCTCTCTTTCTCTTTTAAATATATTCAAAAAATTCTTTTGGTTTCTACAAAAACAAACTTTGATCAAAATGATTATTTTTCCCTTTATTAGAAACATACAACAAACCACAATTTAATACTCAGAAGCCAGAAACAAAAATCATGTTGACCTGTGTTATTATTATTACCATTATTTCTGATTGTTACATGAGAGATTTGCTTTACATCAAAGTAGAGCAACAAAATTTAAAAATTACAGTTAACATCTTTTCTGGGAGTTTCATTGGCCAATTTCTGCCTCCTTCTCCCTCTTTGTTTCAAATATATTATTGTTATTACTATTATTAATAACAATAGTTAGATCGGTGTGCCCACCGGTCTCTCCGAGCAGGATCACTACTGAGCGATGGCGTCTCTGACCTACATACACGTCTGCATACACACACACACACATTTACTTACACACCGTCATTCACACACACACACACACACACGTGATTTCGAAAAACATAATACCAAAAATTCAAATTTTCTTTTTTTTTTTTTTTTTAATTCATTTTCTTGTTGTCGTGTCCGTAGTTAGTAAAGAGTGAGTGCCATTGTCCCGAGGGATTGGACTTCTTTATTTATTTTATTTACAGATAAGACATTACAAGAAAGATTTACAGCACATAGAGAAGAAACAAGATCCAGGGCAGCCGGTTGGGAATCGAACCCGCGACCTCCTTCATATGAAGCGAAGCTTCTACCACAGTGACACGACCCCCCCCCCCCCCATTATTTCTTTCTTTTAATTGTTGCATAAGAGATTTGCTTGATCAGTTGCTTTTATTAAATCATAAAAATTTTATAGGAGAGGAATTAATATTACTTTCAAGAAAAATGTCATTTCTCTTCCATATCAGAACAGGAGTATTACGCTCGAACATGCAAAAC
Organism: Uloborus diversus; assembly: GCF_026930045.1. Taxonomy (NCBI): domain Eukaryota; kingdom Metazoa; phylum Arthropoda; class Arachnida; order Araneae; family Uloboridae; genus Uloborus; species Uloborus diversus. The sequence continues at coordinate 97,356,368 of NC_072732.1, forward strand.
GTCAACCAATTTTCTGTTCTTTTTCAGATGGCGCGAAAGAAGAAAATATTGTTTAAAGCTTTTATCGAATAACTAAGAGAAATTCGGTAGACGCGGTTCAGAGAACATACTTAATGTCTAGAGATGATTTTTACAAGTTTTGTCAGCATGCGTAAAAAGATTATGTCCTTTTCGACAGAATTTGTTTTGCTTAATGAAAAATTTCTGCAACGAAAAGAAAAAGAGTTGTTTCTTAAAGCTTTCCGACGCTTTTTTTTTTTTTTTTTTTTTTAATTTTTCGTTTAAATGCGTTTTTTGAAACTTCCACATCACAAGGCTTACTTATCATTTTCTTCGCAGAAAAATTAAATGCAAATTTAGTGCGTGGGTAAACTGTTGATCATTAAATAATGTTAATTAAATATTGACAATAATTACGTTCATAATTTAGACATTTTAAGTTCCTCTGTATATATAAAATAGCTTGTCCTGACTGATAATCAACGCACAGCCAAAACTAAGAAGGCTAGAAAGTTGAAATTTGGAACACAAGTTAATTTTATAACCTGTGTTAAGAAAGAATTTTTTGGAAATTTCAATTTTAGGGAGGTGAAACGGGATGGGGAATGTTCCACATTCATGCAAAATTCTCAAGAAGTGGCTCAAGTTTAGGGTCGAACCAGGTATTAAAAAGTTTAAAATTTTACGAGGGTTACGAATATTCCAGCCTCATCCACATATGATGGTAATTAACGGATATATTAATTAAAAACTCAATTTTACGTCCACTTGAACATACGTCTATGCCAAGAAATGGTTCGATTTTTTCGGTTTTTGTAACGTTGGAAAACCCATAAAAAATAATCATTTCAAAAATATCCGCATTGACTAGCGCTGCGGACATCGAAAAATGACTATAAAAAAAAGTTATAAGCGTTTGAAGTAAAAATTAATTTATTTCAAAAAGAAATTTCTTACTCCATTTTTTGCGTGAGATTAATTTTAGCTTGAAGAAAAGCTGAACAATATTATTTGTTGCCATTTCTTGCTTGAGTATCGAGAAGTAAAATTTCTTGCAATTGATTTTTAACGCATCAGGGCTTTGCCTGTGTGTGTGTGTAGCAGTGCATTTAAAATATATTCCCATTTGATTAGGTTTTCGCAAGTCGATGTTTTTTTCATGTACGACTTTAATGAATGCGTAGTCTTTAAAAAAATCTCATTCTTACTGCTTTTTTAACACTATTTTTAAGGGTGAATGATATTTTTCGTTTTAATGGCGATATTGAGAAATATTTCTCTCCTTTGAAAGGATGTTTTCTATGCTCTTAGACTTATTCTGGTGAATATTTTCGAAACTATTCCAGACCGAGAATTCTAAAGAGAAGTCGACTCTCTTTGAAAACTTACCTTTATTATATCAGAGACACGGTTTTTTTTTTTTTTTTTTTTTTCGTTATAGGTACTTAACGGCACATTATTGATGTTTACGATTCTTTTGTTTAGCTTATTGTTAGTATGTTTTATTGAACCTACGTAGAAACTACTTATTTGGCAAAACCATGCATCATTTTGTCAGTGTCCTTTTTTTTTTTTTTTTTTTTTTGAACAACAAACAAGACTTGAAAAAAAACTAATAAAATGAAAAGTAATTTTCCAAATAATTAAATCAAGCCATTTAAAGTAAAAAAGTTCACCAAATGAAAAACCCCAGTAATTCGCCGAATAGACTTTAAATGATACATAAACATGTAAAATTATTTGCTAAATGTATATCTCCAGTCATAAATAAATGCGAACGTTCCATTAAAATAGAAATTAGAAAAGACGGAGCAAACATGACGGCGCACAGTGTGGCATAGTGGGCAAAAATCCACCGAACTCGCTGGTTTCGACTAGGATTTTCTATTATGGCTCAAAATGCGGCAAAATTCTTCGACTATTTCATAGTGGTGCTACAATTTTGAATTTCTTAACCCCCTAAGCCCCGCAGAGTTCAGAATGGACCCAAGTCGCGATTTTGAAAACTAAAAAGTATGACCATATTTTTTCCCTGATATGTGGCTCAATGCTTAGTATAAATCGAGGAATTGGATGATAAAACACAACTTTTGATCGCTGCCGGGTGTTTAGAAATGCTTTATTTCACCGTATAAGTCACTAAAAACATTATTTTTCAGGTTTCTCCGTTGAAAAAATGGGTTTTAAACGGTCTTCACACATCTCCCGCGCAAGAACAAATATATTTTAATTCCAATCTACAAGTTTTCAATCATTTTCCAAAGTTCAAAAAGCAAAAACCTCCCTAAAACACCGAAAAATTGCCCGAAGTCCGAATTTCAGCTCGAGATCCTATCATTGTTCACGGGAATGCATCAGTGCAATAGCGGCAAACAGCTTATTTTATATGTATACATTTATATCTATACATTTTGAGAATAAATTGCTTGCGTTCGAATAAATTTACATTTGAAATTTCCGAATGCTTTTGATGTTTTTAAGAAAATTTAATCTATTAAAGTAACAGTTGAGCAAATGTGTAGACGCAAAATTAGTATGTTTGTCTGTTTCCTCGGAATAATCGTAATATTTGAATTGTAACAGGTATGTTCACTCTTTTACATAAGTATTTGTCCTCTGTTACATAAGTAAGCATTTAAACAAATTATGTAAATTACATTTTTTTTAAAATTAGTTTCTGCGTGTTAGACCAACAAAACAAAATAAATTTTAATATAAATTCAACGAAACTTTATAATAAAGTTAAAATAACATGTCTTTACTGTTTTTCATACAGAAAGTGACAGCTAATGGACATATATTTGAATATTTGTTTTTGAAATTAAATAGAGTGAAGTAAAATCATATAAGTTCATTAATCCTTTCATCCCTACCTTAAATTTAGCTGTATTATAACCTATAAATGATGTTGTTAGGAACAAAACTGGGCTATAAAAGGGTTCATCTGAGCATTAATTGTTTAGTTTAAAACACATTAAAATTTTAACATGTGTTTTTACATTTTAAGTTAGAATTCCAACAAAAACACTTACGTAAAAGAGTGAACATAGAGTTACAATTCAAATATTACGATTATTCCGAGGAAACAGACAAACATACTAATTTTGCGTCTACACATTTGGCTCAACTGTTACTTTAATAGATTAAATTTTCTTAAAAACATCAAAAGCATTCGGAAATTTTAAATGTAAATTTATTCGAACGCAAGCAATTTATTCTCAAAATGTATAGATATAAATGTATACATATAAAATAAGCTGTTTGCCGCTATTGCACTGATGCATTCCCGTGAACAATGATAGGATCTCGAGCTGAAATTCGGACTTCGGGCAATTTTTCGGTGTTTTAGGGAGGTTTTTGCTTTTTGAAATTTGGAAAATGATTGAAAACTTGTAGATTGGAATTAAAATATATTTGTTCTTGCGCGGGAGATGTGTGAAGACCGTTAAAACCCATTTTTTTCAACGGAGAAACCTGAAAAATAATGTTTTTAGTGACTTATACGGTGAAAAAAAGCATTTCTAAACACCCGGCAGCGATCAAAAGTTGTGTTTTATCATCCGATTCCTCGATTTTTACTAAGCATTGAGTCACATATCAGGGAAAAAATATGGTCATACTTTATAGTTTTCAAAATCGCGACTTGGGTCCATTCTGAGCTCTGCGGGGCTTAAGGGGTTAAGAAATTCAAAATTGTAGCATCACTACGAAATAGTCGAAGAATTGTGCCGAATTTTGAGCCATAATAGAAGATCCTAGCTCAAAACCCGCGAGTTCGGTTGATTTTTGCCCACTATGCCACACTGTGCGGCGATGTAAGCATTTTTTTTTTCTTCCATTTTTAACGGGGTACGGGACACAGGATTTCCTTTTCGTCCTAGATGTACTGTGTTTTTTTTTTATTACGTTTTTTTTCTGCTGGGTAATTTCCATTTAAACATTTTTGTTAATAATATTGGATCGCTAATCGGTCGGAGTTCGCTTCGCTCGTTAATTGAGTGGATTGCTGTAGCGCGGTTGCTTGGCGAGTTTGGCGATAAACAATAGAGTTACAGGATTAGTTTACAATTTAATAGCTACTGTTAATGTAATTTTGATGTATGTTTTTGTTTATTTGGAGAAATATTTAAATTGCAAATAATTTTTTTTTAGGTATTTAAAGGATGTTTACGCATTTTAGTAAAAGAAGTTGATTATTTTGCATCAGCGGGCGGAGGGAGGGTTCCTTTTATTCAAGGAACTTTTTTTTCTTTGATCGGATTGCTAATCGATCGAGTTTGCATCACTCACTAATCGGCTGGGTTACGGCAATGGGATCACTTGGCGAGTTTGGCGATAAACGATAGATATATATTTTTTTTACTTTTGAAAGCTACTGCTCATGTAATTTGACGCCTTTTTTGTTTATTTGGCGAAACATTTTTAATTGCAAAAAAAAAAAAAAAAGCATTCGCTTCACTCTCAAAAGGGCTGGGTTCCGGTAGCGTGGTAGCTTGGCGAGTTAGCAATAACAATGGAGGATTATTTTAAGTTTTAAAGCAACTGTAAATGTACATGAAATACACAGCCAGCTCAGTCGATTCCAGCCGAGGACTGCAGTCATCAGCCCGGCATAGGAGTGACTGAGCTGGAGGTGGAAAACCTCTTAAGGAAGCCTAGAGTGCTAAACAAACTGGTATTTAGCACTCATCATGCTGGGCTGATGAGTGCTAATAAGCACGAAACTGCAGTCCTCGGCTGGAATTGACTGAGTTGGCTGTGTCTTTCATGTATTTCTGCCTTAGCCCTGGCTATAGGACGGTAACTTACTGAATATACCTGCCTTGCCTTCAATATTCGAGTTGAACCGAACATTGTTTCGGTCACTCGTCTGGTCAGTGCTAATTCTGTATTGGCTACCAGTTTGTTTGGCACTCTAGGCTTCCTTAAGAGGTTTTCCACCTCCAGCTCAGTCACTCCTATGCCGGGCTGATGAGTACTAATAAGCACGAAACTGCAGTTCTCGGCTGGAATTGACTGAGCTGGTTGTGTATTTCATGTATTTCTGCCTTAGCCCTGGCTATAGTGCGGTAACTTACTGAATAACTGTAAATGCAATTCAATGTTTTGGTGAATTGTTTTGAATTTCAAAGAAACTTTTGATACGACTTTTTCTTTTTGTTTTCTTTTTATATATTTTTTGGTTACTGACGACGATTTTTATTTTCTTCTATATCTAATATATAAAAGAAAGTATCGGATTCGTGCAAATTTTCGAATTTCGAATTTTGACGGATTCGAAGGTTTTGAGGTGCGCTAAGTCCATTTCGACTATTTTTGGAAAATGTCTGTCTGTCTGTATGTGTGTGTGTGTGTGTCACGTCTGTGTGTGACCAGTTTTTTGTGGCCGCTCTACAGCAAAAACTACCGCATGAAATCGAACGAAATTTGGTACACATATGTGCCGCTATGTGAACTTGTGCCCATTGGTTTTTGGCGCGAATTCCTCCAAGGGGGGTGCAGCAATCGGACGTTTTTTGATTTGCGCGTGCTTGCTATTCCTCAGAAAGTAACTGGCGGAATCAAACAAAATTTGGTCCATGTGTTGCCATTAACAGGAACAGGTGCTCATTCAATTTTGGTGTCAATAACTCCAACGGGGGTTGAGCTATAGAACGTTTTTTGTCGTCAGTTGTGACTGCTGTATCTCAAGAAATAACGAACGAAATGAAAGAAAAATTTATCGGCAAGTAGCCCTTAGTGGGTTTAAGAGCTGATTTTATTTTGGTGTCAACAGCTAAAAAGGGGGTAGCGCAATCGCCCGTTCTTTTTTTCCATTGTGAGTGCCCTATCTCAAGAAGTAATGCTACGTTCTGGTTGAAATTTGGAATATATGGGAATCCATATGTAAACTGGCTTCGATTCAATTTTAACGCCAATCGCTAGAAGAGGTGTTGATTTTTTTTTTCTTTTTTGCGAATAAAAATAGCTTTATTAATGCAACAATAAGAAAGATAAATCGTAATAGATTGTCGTCTGCGTATTTCTCGTGATTTTAATTGTATGGAAATGATCGGAAATATTATCTCAATGACTCAATGATTTAAAATTTTCAACTGTTGCCATCTTATGTTTGTTAACAAAGAAAATATTTGTAATTAATTCAAGCAAGGCTTTTAAAATAACTTTCAATTTTCGCTCTTTGCTTTGCTTTTGCAATAATTCAGACATTGGGATGGTCGTCAAGTTTTTGCATGTGTAATTTTGTTTTTGTTGTGAATATTGCGTCTTCGTCAAGCATGGGGAGGGATCAGAAAAAAAAAGAAAAATATAGAAGAAAGTTTCGTGATGGCAACAACATACTAGTTGAATGTCTCACGGGATTTTTTTTTTTTTTTCGTTAGGCAGATGGGGTAGCTAACTAATCGGAGTTCGCCTCGCCGCTAAGAGCTGGGTTACGGCTTGACGAGTTTGGCGACAAACAATAGAGTTGTGGAAGAATTTTACATTTGAAAGATACTGTTTGATGTCTTTTTAAGCACTTTTATTATACTTAGCCTGATTGTCATGGCGAAATCTGAGACCTGGTTTTGCTTATATCTCTGCAATTAGACCACTTAAGGACTTCGTGATTTCACTAAATGATTTACTTAATCTTAAGGTACAACTTAGCGCTGAAAAAAACAAACTCTAAAATAAAATTATTATTTCAGTTAGGATGGAAAACAGCAAATTTTATGTAATTTCCCTATTGAATGTTTAAATATAAAACCTATTGTTACAAATTTTGTTGCCTTGCAACAGCAATGTTAATAGTAATCATAATGAAAATTTTGAATCAAAGCGTCTCTGAAGCAAGCATGAAATAAGCAAGCATAAATCCTAGGGAGGAACAAGGATTAAATTTTAGTTTCAACTGTTTAAAGTTTTAGACACGTACATAGGTTTTTTTCCCTTTTAATACCGAGCATTTACATGAAAAAATATTGTGAAATTTCGTGATGGTAAAAACTATTCTATTTCTGAAATATATTTACACTAAAAAGAATAAAATAATTTTTTTTTTTTTTTTTTAATACTAAGCACTTTTTGTAATGCACTCAAAAAAACTTTTCTGGGTCAGAAAGGACAATTTAAGAATTCCTGTAGTTTTCAAAAATTCCCAGAAAATGACACTACAAACGAAGAAAAGTGCGGTCGTAGTCATTTCAAACCAAACTTTCCCTACAAGAAAAATATGCATGTTTCAACACTCAAAGTTATGATTCATAGCTAGATAATGATAAGAAATTCTCTTCATGACTCGAGCCGCACTTTTCTTCGTTTGTAATGTCATTTTCTTGGAATTTTCGAAAACTACAGGAATTCTTAAATTGTCCTTTCTGATCCAGAAAAGTTATTTTGTTCTTTTAAGTACATTATGAAAAGTGCTTAGTATTTTTAAAAAAAATCTAGCTATTATTTGGTTATTTGTTGAAACGTTTCAAATTGCCATTGAAAAAACCACTTCATTCGCTTAAGGGAAGGGTTACGGCAGCGTGGTTTCTTGGCGCATTAAGCGATGAAACACCATACAATTGGACGATTATTTTGAGTTTTAAAGCTACTGTAAATTTTTTCAAATGTTTCTGCAAAATAGTTTTAAATTCCAAAGAGACTTTAAAAGGTGTTTTTGAAAAAAGATCATTTCCCATCGAGAGGAGGGGGGAGCGGGGTGGATTTTTTTTTTTTTTTTTATTCAACAGACTTTCTTTAAATTCGCAAGGGCATCGCCGTGCGGGTACTGCTAATTAGGTCATAAAATATTTTTGATTTTAGTAGGATGCCTTCGAGTCAATTTTTGAAAGTAAAGATGCATTTGGTGCTTTTGTTGTAAACTCTATTTTTTGTCTTGAGTGGCGGATACTAGAGGAGGGTCACGGTATTCATGACCCCCCACCTCCCTTAAACTGTCGACAAAAAAATCTGTGCACATTGTGTTCAAGCACTTGGTGAATAAAATGCAAACAATTTCAGTAATCCTTTCAATTCATTAATTGTTTTTATTAAAATAAACATTTGAAATACGTATTGCTCCTTTTCATCTTAATATATAAAAATCAATGTCCTGAGATAACATATATATATATATATATATACATATATATATATATATATCAACGCACAACCGAAACCGCTGAAGCTTTAGACTTGAAATTTGGCAGGCATGTCCGCATGATTACGAAAATAACCACTAAGAAAGGATTTTTCGAAATCTCAATTTGTTCGGGAGAAATTAATTAAAACCTCTTAATTTCTGCGAAATTAAAACCTGTCATTGAATTCAAATCCCTTATTTTCGAAGGCTTTCCTCCATTCAAATCATTATTCAGTACTTCATCTCAACTTTTGGTCGATAGCGAACTATAAATTTGATATTGTTTTTGTTTCTCACGTGGTTCTTCGAGGCTTTTCTCAAGTCAAATCATAATGTTTCTGTCTATTGCTTTCATTTTTTCAAAATTAGAAACGAAGTTTTTAAGAACATCATCACAGGCGGACTATCCTTTTGAATTTAGAAGAGTGCAGTTTCCTGTTAAAGTTTGCTTTGCAATAACCATTAATAAGTCACAAGGACAGACATTAAAAGTAGCAGGGACCGATTTAAGAGAAGACTTTTTTTCACACGGCCAATGTTATGTAGCTTGCTCCAAAGTCAGTTCAACAAGCAGCTTAATAATTTTAGCACCAGAAAAAAAAAACTAAAAATGTTATATACAAAGAAGTTCTTGCTTAAACATAGGTATATCAATAAAATGTGGATGGCCTGTGTTTGCAAAGATAATCAATATTTTAAAAGGATCGTAAATAACAGTTAAAGATCGGTTAAGGACAAAGGCATATATATAAGGAGTCCAGGGGCGCTAGGATCCTCCCCAAATTAGAAAAAGTTATAAGTAATAAGTAATTATTATAGGGGATTTTCGAAACTAGGTGCACCAAGCACTGTTAACCCCTGCTAATTCCATTACCCGAACAATGCCGGGTACGGGAATGCTAGTTGCTTATAAAATTAATTAATAACGTTTATGCTTTATTAAGTGCCTTATTCCTGGTTGATTTGGTTCTTTTTATTGACCCATGAGCAGTTTGAGAAATTTTTATCAACAAAACCGTAAGTTAGTTCGTGGGGTAAGGGATCATTCCTCAGCAAGAACCCCTCCCCCTCCCCAAATGGTAGTCTGCATCCGTCCCTGTTGAGAGGGCACGCGAATTGAAAGATAATCGAGGTTATTTGTTCTGAATTCTTAAAAATCTCACCAAAGCTGTTAATTTTTTGCCTACTTTCTCCAAAAACTTTTTTTAATGAGTAAGGATATGAAATAAGACCTATATAATATATTCCAAAAATCATCCATCTTACTTCTTTCTTTTTTTTTTTTTTTTTTTTTTGGTTATAATTATTATTAGGAGCCTCTGTGGCTCTGTGGTTTCCTTTTTTTTTCTATCTCTGTAATGAGACAGAATTAGTCTATTTAGCCTTTTGCAGATCTAGTACCATCCCCTGTGTTTATCGCTGGTAGTGGACTGTATCTTATTTTGAGAAATAGCTGAGGCTGACACAAATGTAGTTTTTCTTGGTTTTATTGAAGAACAATTATATTGTATACATCATGCCGCCGCAGTCTTACTGTTTCTTCTGCTCGTCCCAGAGACCGCAGTATAAAACTGCAATCCCAGAGGCGTTGACACAGGAAAAGTATAAATATTGTTACAAATTCTGTAAATAGTAATTATTGTAGGAACGTAACCTGTAAATAGTTTCCCGTAATGAATATACAACCCCTTTTTCATATGGCTAAAGTATACGACCCCTATTTCCGTTTTGTTCATTGATAAAATTTGATAACGGTCTACTACTTTACAGAAGCGTGTGGAATATTTGAGAAATTTCTTTTCGGTGTATTTAAGCCGTTAGCGATGGATAAACAGTTAGTTTCGATTGATATTTCGAACTGAGAAGATTTTTGCTCTGTTTATAGCGAGGCATTTCGCTGTGTTGTTTTCGAATTTGGAAGTAAATACGTGTGTAAACGTTGAGTTTACGGTGTTGTGTGATAATTGCTTAATTGCTGATGAATAATTTAGCAGTTGTTGAAGATCTTTCCTGTACATAGTGTAAATAAATTTCCTGTGTTTTTATCAAGAACTGTGTCTTCATTTCAAGAAAGTGGAAGTCGCACTGAATCCGTTACAATTTGGCGCCCAACGTGGGGCTTCTTCTGGACTTTCTTGGAGTAAGTGTGACTTTGGACATTTTTTCATAAAGACTTTGAATTTATAGACTTTGTTTTTATGGTGATTACTCGCGCAATGGATGACCAATTAAAACAACTTCTGGAAGCAATTAATGCTGTGAAAAGCGACTTGACTGAAAATATGGCGGCTAATCAAGAACAATTAAAAAATGATATGGCGGCTAATCAAGAACAATTAAAAAGTGATTTGACTGCAAGTTTTACTGCAAATCAAGAACAATTAAAAAATGACATTGCGGCTAATCAAGAACAATTGAAAAGTGATTTAATGATACTGAAAAATGATTTAGCTTCTAACTAAGAGGAAATTAAAAACGACCTTACTTCGGTAAAGACTGTGATGGAAAATAAATTTAATGAGATAGAGCATCGAGTTGATGCTTTTGATGAAAAACTTGAAACAGTAGAAAACCGTATCGCAACAGTTGAAAATCATGTGGATGAGAAAATTAAAAACATGGAAAGGAGATTGGCGACCGCGGAAAGCAGTTCTGTACAGTTTGGCGCTCCCACATCGGTTGCTCGACCGTCCATTAAACTTGCCACATTTGATGGGAAAACTTCGTGGCAGGTTTACAAAACTCAATTCATGATAGTGGCGGAAGCGAACGGATGGGACTCTGCTACCAAGGCCTGCTATCTTGCAGCATCCCTGAGAGGTGACGCAGCGGACATTCTTCAGACCCTTCCGGACAGCCAGCGCCTGGATTTCGCCGCCCTCACAGCTGCGTCGGAGCTTCGCTTCGGTGAGAAGTGCCAGAAAGATTTCAGCCGACTCCAGTTGAAGTCCCGTTTCCAGAAAACCGGGGAAACCCTGCAAGAGCTAGCGGCGGACGTCGAGAGACTGTCTCATCTTGCTTTTTGCGACTGTCCTGCGGATGTTCGGGACAACCTGGCACTCAACTACTACATCGACGGGGTTCGAGATCCGGAAATCCAGAAAGCTCTACGGATGGCGGATGTCAAAGACCTGAATTCTGCTGTTGTGTATGCGATGAGATACGAGGCCGCCCAAGAAGCAACCCGTGTGGATCGCCATCTAATCCGGACTCAGGAAGCTGATGAGTCTGATTCCAGGTCGTCCCACCTCGCTGAAATTGAGAGACAACTCGGTGACTTGGCAAGACATCTGAGCAGCATAACAGCCCAAAAGAAACAAGAGCAGAAGTGCTGGAAATGCGGTAGTGAAGGACACCTGCGAAGGAGTTGTCCGGCTCGCCAAGCTACGCGAGGGAAGGAAATCACCACCACCAGAGCTCTGCAGATTTCCTCTTCTAGTAGTGGCAGTGATGGACTTTTCATTTACGCACATGTAAATGGGAAACCCTGCAGACTGATTGTCGACACTGGAGCCAATGTGACAATCATTAGGACAGATATGGCTCGTGAATTTGGATTGAAACTGCTGTGGACATCGCCACGCGTAAGTCTCCAGACTGTGACAGGTGACAAAATCGAGATTGACGGTAAAGTGGACCTGGAAATAGTGTTTGGGAATGCCACCTACCATCATACGGCATTCGTCGCTAATATCACGGACCCCTTCTTCTCGGATTGGACTTTTTGAAGAAATATGCCTTCATTCTCGACTTCAAGACAAATGAGCTGCTTCGATGAGAGAAGACATTGCCGTTTTCCCTGCAGAAAGTGATGTAAAATCCGCTCATCAAATAATAGCCCAAACAGATTTATCGATTCCCTCAAGGTCAGAATCATTAATACCTGGCTCTATTGAAGAAACCAATAGTTTTCGATTTGGACTCATTGAATACCCTAACCTAAGCAATAGCCTAAAAGAAGTGCTGGTAGCATCTACGCTTGTGGACCTTTCTAAGGATGTAATTCCTGTGAGAGTCGCCAACGTGAGTGAAAGGCCAAGGAATATCCGAAAAGGTGAAGTGTTGGCAACCTGTACTCCAGTAAACTGCATCATTAGAAGAATCAATTCCCCCGAGACTGTGTCTTCTGAGTCCTTGACATCGAAGTTAATTGGGAGTGCGGCATTATCGAAAGATCAAAGAACTGCTGCGGAACAATTGGTGGATGACTTCAAGCATCTGTTTTCATCAGCATCGGAGGATGTCGGCCGTACGAATTTAACGCAGCATAGGATTTACACTGGAGAACACCCCCCTATTAAGCAGCATCCAAGACGACTACCATTCGCCAAGAAGGAAGAAGTTGAGACCCTCCTGAAAGAGATGAAGGAGAATGATGTCATCGAACCGTTATCCAGTCCTTGGGCTTCTCCCATCGTCTTAGTCCGAAAGAAAGATGGCTCCACCAGATTTTGTGTCGATTACCGACGGTTGAATGAAATCACCAAGAAAGACAGTTACCCTCTTCCACGGATAGACGACACCTTGGACACTCTTTCCGGACACAAGTGGTTTTCGACCCTGGACTTGAAGAGCGGCTACTGGCAGGTAGAGATACACCCTGATGACCGAGAAAAGACAGCATTTACAACTGGACAAGGCTTATGGCAGTTTAAAGTGATGCCCTTCGGCCTCTGCAATGCACCAGCTACGTTCGAGCGTCTTATGGAGACAGTGTTAAGAGGACTTTCCTACGAATCCTGTCTGGTCTACTTAGACGATATTATCATTGTGGGACGCAGTTTCGAAGAACATCTGGCAAATCTTAGGAAGGTGCTGCAAAAGCTTAAGGAAGCCAATCTGAAGTTAAGCCCGTCCAAATGTAATTTGTTCCGCCGGGAAGTGAACTACCTTGGTCACATCATCTCTTCTGAAGGTGTACAAACCGATCCAGAAAAGGTATCTGCGGTCAAGATTTGGAGTCGTCCCGAAAACATCCATCAGCTGCGAAGTTTCCTGGGGCTCTGCACGTACTATAGGAAGTTTGTGAAGGGTTTTTCCAACATTGCACGACCTTTGCATAAGCTGACGGAGAGCAAGCAAAAGTTTGAATGGTCCAAAGAATGCGAAGATGCATTTCTACGACTGAAGGAGGCTTTAACATCAACGCCTATCCTCGCCTATCCTCAGCCTGAAAAATCCTTCATCCTAGACACTGATGCGAGCAACGAGGGCATCGGAGCTGTTTTATCCCAAGAAATTGACGGAAATGAACATGTCATCGCTTACTGGAGCAAATGCTTATCAAAGTCGGAGCGGAATTACTGCGTCACCAGAAAGGAGTTACTGGCCATAGTGAAAGCTGTAGAACACTTCCATCATTACCTTTACGGCCGAAAATTTCTGCTTCGAACAGATCATGCCTCATTAACTTGGCTTTTGAACTTCAAAAATCCGGAAGGTCAGATAGCCAGATGGATACAGCGGCTCCAGGAATATGACATGGAGATCAAGCATCGAAAAGGGTTATCCCACGGTAATGCTGACGCTTTATCAAGGAGACCCTGTCCTGCGAACTGCAATTATTGTTCCCGAATCGAGAAACAGTATGGAACGACTATCCCTACTGCCTATCAGGTGACAGTGATTCCAATACTTCAGAACCTGATCCATGGAGTGACGACCAAGTTCGAAAAGATCAACTTGAAGACCCCGACATAAAACCAATTTTGGAGTTCATGGAGAGTGACAGTCGGCGACCTAGCTGGCAGGACGTTTCCATCTTTAGTCCTGCAACAAAAAGATACTGGGCTTTATGGAACTCGCTCCATTTACGGAACGGCGTACTACACCGAAAATGGGAATCTGATGACGGCAAAACGTCTAGGTGGCAGTTACTACTTCCCCGATCAAGGATTTCAGATGTTCTGAAAGAAATACATAGTAGTGCGACTGGAGGACATTTTGGTGTGTTGAAAACCCTCAATAAAGTTCGGGAGCGCTTCTTCTGGAGTAAGGCGAAGGATGACGTGGAGAAGTGGTGCCATTCTTGTGACGCCTGTGCTGCTCGTAAAGGACCGAAGAAGAGAAGCAGAGGGAAGCTACATCTGTACAACGTTGGAGCTCCTTTCGAACGAATTGGGATCGACATCCTGGGTCCCCTACCAAAAACTGCTGATGGGAACAAATACATTCTTGTTTCCATCGACTACTTCACCAAATGGCCGGAAGCATATCCCATTCCAGATCAAGAGGCTACCACCGTAGCAGAGACTCTAGTCCAACATTGGATCTCGAGATACGGGACACCTTTGCAGATTCATTCCGATCAAGGGAGGAATTTCATCTCTGCTGTGTTTAAGGGCCTATGTCAAATTCTCGGAATTGAGAAAACTAGGACAACACCACTACACCCACAATCGGACGGCATGGTGGAGAGATTTAACCGCACAATCCTGAACAATCTCTCACTTATGGTATCCAGAAATCAACAGGATTGGGACAAGAAGCTACCTTTGTTCCTGCTGGCCTACCGCAGTGCTGTCCACGAGACTACCGGATATGCCCCATCTCAGATGCTCTTCGGACGAGAGCTTCGGCTACCTTGTGATCTCGTCTTCGGTCGTCCTCCGGATGCGCCTTCATCGCCTGAGGAGTACATCCAGGATCTCCAGGCCCGGTTGGAAGACGTTCATAACTTCGCACGAGAGCGAATCAACATCGCGGCGGAGAAGATGAAGACCCGATACGACACAAGGTCTACTGGACATGAATTCAACGAAGGCGACAAGGTTTGGTTATGGAATCCCATCCGACGGAAAGGTCTTTCACCCAAATTGCAGTCGCATTGGAATGAACCCTACAAAGTCCTTAACCGACTGAATGACGTCGTAGTGAGGATCCAAAAATCACCTAATGCAAAACCTAGAGTTGTACATTATGATCGGTTAGCCCCATACTATGGCCATAGTTCATGAGTATTACGTAAACAACCATGGTTGATAACATTAAAGTTGTAGATAATTTTTTTGCTTTTAATGTTTGGTAATATTTCTTGTTATTATTGTGTTTCCTATGTATCTGTTAGTTACTAATTAATGTGAGTATTTGTAAACTTTTGATAGAAGTTCGACACCCTTTCTGGGGATTGTACTGCCCGGGACGTGCAGTCCTTAGGAAGGGGGCAATGTTACAAATTCTGTAAATAGTAATTATTGTAGGAACGTAACCTGTAAATAGTTTCCCGTAATGAATATACAACCCCTTTTTCATATGGCTAAAGTATACGACCCCTATTTCCGTTTTGTTCATTGATAAAATTTGATAACGGTCTACTACTTTGCAGAAGCGTGTGGAATATTTGAGAAATTTCTTTTCGGTGTATTTAAGCCGTTAGCGATGGATAAACAGTTAGTTTCGATTGATATTTCGAACTGAGAAGATTTTTGCTCTGTTTATAGCGAGGCATTTCGCTGTGTTGTTTTCGTATTTGGAAGTAAATACGTGTGTAAACGTTGAGTTTACGGTGTTGTGTGATAATTGCTTAATTGCTGATGAATAATTTAGCAGTTGTTGAAGATCTTTCCTGTACATAGTGTAAATAAATTTCCTGTGTTTTTATCAAGAACTGTGTCTTCATTTCAAGAAAGTGGAAGTCGCACTGAATCCGTTACAATATATAAATTTGCATATGCACAGTAAAATACATACTCCCGGCGTTGAAATTGATAGATTTCAAAAATATTAACCAATAAAATTATCAGTAAAATACCATAAAATGCACAGAAGTAAATTGAACAGATATAATACTCAATTACAATCAAAACATTCAAACATGAAAATATGTATACACAATAAAGCAAATATACTTTACACTGAACTCTTTCGATTTGATTTCTGATTATTAAAAGTTCTTCGTAAGTAAAATTCAATTTGCCCATTGCGCGTTTTAAATGAAATTTAAATGATTTGACACCACTTTCCCAAATGCCTCCAAAATGAGGAGATTTGGGTGGGATAAACCTCCATTTTATTCTTTCAATAGAAAGAAATTTTGATAAAATCTCATCTGGTTGACTCACTAACTTATGCAAGCGGTCGAGCTCTTTGTGAGCACCGATGTATGTTTTTGCGTTATTACTGAATAAAACAGCACATTTTCCACGACGGGATATAAACCTTTTCAATGATGCAATAAATGAATCAGACGTCAAATCCGACACAATTTCAAAATGAACAGCACGGGTTGATAAACATACAAATATTGCAATAAAGATTTTTTGTAATGCTCCTTTACGTTGATTTTTATTTTTAATATAAAATGGACCTGCGAAGTCAGTGCCAGTATTCAAAAAGAGAAAGGTTTGTTTGCAGCTTTCGGGCGGGAGGTCTCCCATTTTATGTTCTAAAATTCGTGTTTTGTATTTTGCACAAATCACACATTCATGTACAATTTTCCGAGAGAGATCTCTCCCCTGAATTATCCAAAACTTTAATGTAAATGCATGCAATCGTGCTTGCACACCTAGATGGGAAATTCTAACGTGTAAATCTAATGAAATAAGTCTTGATAAATTATGATGTTTAGGCATTGCTATTGGATGCTTCGCATCAAAGGATAATTCGGAATTTGATAAACGACCTCCAAGTCTTATGATATTTAAATCTTTATCATGAAAAGGTAATAATTTTAATTTACCTGAGAATTTAACCGGGTTTCCCGATTTTAGCTGCTGAAAATCATTACTAAGACATTCATGCTGGACAAACGATAAAAGTTTCAATTCACTGGCAGTGACCTCATCTGCAGTAAAAGGTTCAACCTTCTTCATTTCATTCTTGCAGTTATAAATGAACTCAAGAATATAACTAATTACATTAATTAATTTTCGATAATTATTACTCAAATTGAAGAAATTTACCAAAGGCACATTTTTTGTAACAATTAAAACAGTTTCAAGAGTATCTTTCAGTTTACTGAAATATAACGATTGATTGAGATCATTCAGTTCAAAATAATGTTCACTTAATAGAGTTATTAAAATCTTTGGTCCTTCCCACCTCTCCTGATTTGACAAGAGAACGCTTGCATCTTGTCCACGGGAGATAATATCCGCTATATTATCTTTAGAAGAGGTATGTTGATACTGGTAATTTCGATCCATAGGTTGACTTACCTTGATGCCATTGGATACAAACGGCTTCAACTTCTCGGGAGGGGTTTTAATCCAGGTGAGAACAATGGTCGAGCCACTATACAGGTGAATATGGTCCATTAGCAACTGCAACACAGGTACAATCTTGGATGTAAGTCGCGCTAATAGAAGGAACGCTGACAACTCCAAACGAGAAATTGTTGAGGTCTCTAGAGGAGCTACAGCTAATTTACTGCACAAGAGACTCGTATTTGCGCATCCAAACGCATCTATCGAATTCAAGTAGACGACTGTTCTAAAGGCTTGTTTTGAAGCAACAGCGAATCCGCGTAGCTGAATAGTAATTGCGATAGAAAGATGACTGTACCTTGGAATTGGCACTTGATTTATAACTGGATGTTGTTTCAAAAAACTCCACCACTCCTTAGGGGGATAAAGATCCGACCAGTTGAGTAACAACACCCAAAGTCTCTGATGGAACATTTTATCCTTCGAAATGAATGGTTGTATTGGACCCTGGGGTTCGAAAATTCTAGAAATCGTAAAAGGAACTTCACCTTTCGTGTAATTTTCCTTGAGATTCACAGTCACCTTAAATGTAAAATAATCCGAACTTGAACGCAACATTTCCAATGTCTTTCCAGTCATTTCTTGAGGCGTAAACGAATGTTCACAGTTTGTGTGTAGTAAGTCGGGATGGTTAGACATCGATTTATTGAGTTCCATTTCTTCTTTATGCAAAACTTGAATGAGATCAGACTGTTGGAACTTTGCCTGATCCAAATTTTCCGAACCTGACAGAACGTCATTGACACAAACGTCCCCGCGTGCAACTTCACATGCATCGGGAAAATCTTGATGTCCTTCATCTATCAAAGTCCCTCGAGTACGAGTGGCAAGAAATGGCGAATATCTCTCTGCGACATCTCTGGAGCTTTTCAAATTGCTTAATGACCTACTCTTTTCCTCTATTGGAAGTTTTACTATATCTCTACCAGAATCATCGCGTTTAGCCGT
The DNA here is from genome assembly GCF_026930045.1 of Uloborus diversus. Taxonomy (NCBI): domain Eukaryota; kingdom Metazoa; phylum Arthropoda; class Arachnida; order Araneae; family Uloboridae; genus Uloborus; species Uloborus diversus. Next base: position 97,374,635 of record NC_072732.1, read on the forward strand.
TTTACTGAAATATTCCTCGCTATACAACTCTTTAATAGAAACATTCTGATTTACCCCACTATTTTCAGGTTTCTGACCTTGAAGCACACTGACGAGTGACGCTTCTTGTTTGTACGAAAATTCTTTTATCGCGGAAAACGAATTGTTAACATTTACATTTGAAGGTACTGAATTACTGCCATTTTTGTCTTTTTCATAATGTAGCAATGTATTATGCCTTTTAAAGCATACAGAGCATTTGAATGTTGAACGACAATTATACTTGTGTTGCCTTAAGCAATTTCTACACAATTTGTGATTCTTTACAAATTCTAAGCGCTGAGAAATATTTAAATTGTTAAACTGCTTACATTTAAATAAAGAATGTTGTTCATTACACATAAAACAAAGTTTAATGTTTTTATCGGCATTAATAAATAAATTTCTGGGTTTTGACATAGGATTTTGAAACCCTTTTACATTTTTGTTAGAAATACTCGTATTTAATTGATCAAGCACATTAGATCTGTTATCTATAAATTGTAATAATTCATGTAATGACGGAATTTCTTTAGTAGCTACAGATAATTCGTATGCCTTTCTAGTATCTTTGTCTAGCTTTTGAAGAACAATGTTCGTTATTATCGCATTTGACGAATCATTACATTCTAAATTAAGCGCTTTTAAGCCTCTTAAATTCTTTTTAACTTTATCAGATAAATTTCTCAATAATTTTGAGTTTTCGAAATTTATTTTTTCTAATCCCAATATTTCCTGACTATGGAGATCCACTATTGTACGTTTATTTTCGTACCTAGCCTCTAATGCACTAAACAAGGATTTAAACGTGTCCTCACTAGTTTCTAACATTTTTGCTTCACCTTGTAAGGCAGCTTTTAAATAGAATAATTTTTGAGTTTCTGAAATGCTTTCATTAGCAGAAATCATGGATTGAAACTGACCCCTAAAGTTAGCAAATTCTTCAATTCTACCGCTAAATTTAGGTAACGGGATAGTAGGCAATTTGGCAGCCAAATCAAACTTTAACGAATTGTTAGCGCTAAAGTCTTCAGTTTTAGACTTATCCGTTTTATCAGCAAACCTAGTAAGGAAATATTTAATGTTTACCACCAGAGTGTCGCAGATAGAGTCCAATTCCATAAAGACTTCATCACACTCGAATTCTTCTTTTTCATCCAACTTTAACTCACCGTATAACTCGAAGAGCCTTTTCAATTCTTGTTTTAATTCCGAGATATCACGTAATTTACTTTCGCATTCAACTTTAGTCTTCTCACACAATTCTTTATCTTTCTCATCAAATTTAGTTATAATCGTGAGTTTTGCTTTTACGCGTCTCCTTAATCGGTTCAACTCAGCTTTATTATATGTTTTAGCCATTTTATTATCCGGCTGCTGGACCATATGTTGGTCGCTGGTAGTGGACTGTATAACTTATTTGAGAAATACCTGAGGCTGACACAATTGTAGTTTTGCTTGGTTTTATTGAAGAACCATTATATTGTGTACATCATGCCGCCGCAGTCTTACAGTTTCTGCTGTTCGTCCCAGAGACCGCAGTATAAAACTGCAATCCCAGAGGCGTTGCCACAGGAAAAGTATAAATATATAAATTTGCATATGCACAGTAAAATACACCCTGATATGGCATCCAGTCTTTTATTTCCCATCATTAAGGCGTGAATGTCAATAACACAGATAATTTTGACGCTCCAGTTTCCCACCAGATGGTGGCGCCTGAGATCTCTTCGATACGAAACTACACTAGAAATTTAATTTTGCCGAGAGTATTCAAAGCTAAACTAATACACAAAGGATCTTTTACATGCCGCATGATCATACGACATCAGCGCTGACGTTTTCTTGCGTCCCAAAAATCCACCGACTGGCAACCGCTGGCAGAACCCTGGACGATATCGCAGAAGGCCAACGCCTACCACCGTGCCACCCAACCGACTACACGGGCCTAAAATAATTGTTCATGTTTATCAAAACGTTGTATCCCACATTACGTTTTTTTATTTATTTATTTTAAAAAATAAAATTTCTCGTGTTCCACAAAGTATGCCACGACGTTTACAGAAGTAAGCAAAAACAGGAGTTAAAACCAAAAATGTTTAAAATTTTAAATTTTTAACAAATAAGATAAGAAGACGAAAGTTTCTGATCTTTTAACAAGATTCGAGAGACCAGTAGGCCAGCGGATGGAAAGGTTATCCAAAGTCCAAACCCTTCCTAAAGGCAGAGCTAGGGCCAGCATGCAAACAGCAGTGCAGAAGAACATGCTCTACGTTCTTCTCACCATCACCACTTCGCCTTACGTGAGGGGTTTTGAAACGCAACCCTCGAGTGGGTCGAGACTCCAATGCAGAATTAAATTTAGGATTTTAAATTTCAAGTCTTTAATTCACAACCTAAACCAAGAAAGAAAAAAAAAATTGAAGTTCAAGTTCGTCATCTTACCCCATCTTCCCCTTGTCAATATGATATGCAAGTACATTCTCAAAAACGTGAGGAAAAGCAAGATTTTACTTGAGAAGTAAGTTTAGTCAAACCGTAGTAACTTATCTTTAGCGTGCTCCCCGGATAAATATTTCGTACTTATACTCCGTGCGTATCCCATGTATAAATGTTTAAACTTACAGAACATGTCTGCAACATTTCTTCGGTGGAAACTCTCGTCTGTTGTGATGCTTTGTAAATAATCCGGCGATGGCACGGCAAGAATTTGTTTTTGCAATTCCTCAAATCGGAAGTTTGAGACCAGAATCACGAATTTATGAATTTGTTTTTCTTATGCCATCTTTTCTAACTAATATTAGAGGGATTTTATGTTTCAATGTGTCAAGGATTTTTTTTCATTTATTATTTTTATTTTATAGAAAGATATACCACCGAACAAGGTATAGATAGATTCGTAATTTTTCTGCCTTTGTGTTTGACTGGGGTGCACAATTGCAATTTTACGACTTTATTTAGCTACTAGCAGTACCCGCACAGCGATGTCCGTGCTAAAAATTTAATGGAACTCCGTTGAATAAAAAATATTGACGCTCCCTCCCCCTCTAATGTGAAATGATCATTTTTCTTTGTATAAAATGCTTACATACATTTTCAAAAAAAAAAAAAAAAAAAACAATTTAAGTTTTTTTGGAATTTAAAACTTTTCGTCAAATTATTAAATTAGATTTACAGTTACTTTAAAGCTCTATTTAGCGAGTAAAGCGGTTTTTACTGCAATTAAAAACATTTCGCCAAATAAACAAAAAAAGACATCAAATAACATCGTTCATATGTAAAAATAATTCCGCAACTCTATTGTTTATCGCAAAACTTGCACAGCAACCACGCTATCATAATCGATCCGTCTAACGAAAAAAAAAAATACATCCCGTGGAACATTCAAAAATCGTCGTCAGAAAGAAGAAAAGAAAATGTCGTACATTTCACTCGGATAAAAACAAATCAAAAGTTTCCTTTCTTTCAAAACAAATCGCCAAAAAAATGAATTGCATTAACGGTTGCCTTAAAACAATAATCCTAGACTGTACTGCTGAGCGCCTAACGCGCTAAGCGACCACGCTACCGGAACCCAGCCCTTTTGCGAGTGAAGCGGATGTTTTTTCTTTGGCAATAATAAATGTTTCGCCAAACAAACAAAAAGGTATAAAATCACATTAACAGTAGCTTTCAAATCTTTATATTAAGAGCTGCGTTGCCCGACTTTGACCGGTCTACCTTGAGAATAAAAATTGTGTCAAGTGACACATATTCAAAAATCAGGCTTAAATAAAAGAAAACAAAAAAACACCATGCAAAATTACCCTTCCAAACAATGTCGACAGATATTAAAATACTTTTGAGAAATTAAAATGCGAAAGATGGATTTTAAAAGCGTAACCATGGAAACATGAAATAAAATAAGTTTGAAAAATTAAATTCAAAATCAGGAAATAAACAATGGATTCAAAAAGCGTAACCGTGGAAACGCGAAAATAAAATGGTTGACAACTTGAACCAAAATGACATATTTCGAAATTGATTTTAAAACGCTTGTAATTTTTTTTTTCCCTTTGAAGATAGAAGCTAATTTTTTCGACCGTAGGTCGAGAGAGATCTGGAGTAGAAAATGTCGCTTTTTCCAATGGTATCAAAAAGAAAACTGTGGGGCGATTCCTTCACTTTTTATTGATAGATTAAATGAAGAAAGTAGTGCCTAAATTTCAGCTAAGCCTAAAAAAGTTCGAGCTAAAAACGCAAATTACTGCTGCCATAATTAAGTTAGAGCATTGAAACATTACTTTTGAAAGCCGAAAATTCTAGCCTTTTCAACGATACATAATATTAATATGTGCAAGTAGTTTTTCACTCCCATATTCGGGAATTTATCCGAAATTTGGGCCTAAATTGGATAAAAAAAAGAACTATTTATCGGATTTTTTCGAATTCTAGCCTATGTTACTCAGTAAGAAAGCACCTTTCATATATTGAAGGAATTTTTCAAATAGGTGCAGTGGTTCCGGAGATTGCCTCGAACATATAAACACACAAAAATCCGTCCGCTCTCTTCATAATATTAGTATAGATTTATTAGATATCAATTAAAAACGTTTTTTCTTCTTTCTTCTTTCTTCCTTCCGAAACCTTGGATTCTGCCTGGGAAGTGGCCAAAGCGGAAAAGTATTGTATTTTACATTCCGAAAATGTCAATTTAAACACTTTCGATAGCTTAAGCTGTCTCAGGGGTCAAGTACGGGGGCAAGCAAAATAAATAAATGAATGAAAATATTGAAATATGATGTCGAAGACTGATTGGTTTTTTACGGATTTCCCGAACCGATAAATACGATATCGGCATTCATTTCTTTCAACTGTAATTTTTAGCTCTGGCTAAGGGGTCTGACAAAATTCAGTTGTTTACACCCAGTTTTGATGTTGCTACGCCATTGACTTGCCTATGGCTGTCATGACAAGTCATAGGCGTCTTTACGTGAAAAAAAAGACCATTATGAACCTTTTCAAGGTAAAAAAGAAAAGAAAGAAAATAATACAGTCGGATCCCGATTTAACGAATTCATCAGGACTGAAACTACTTTCATACGATAATCGGGGTTATTCGTAATATCGGGGTGTGAATTTTTTTTGTTAATTGCACTAACTTCATTTGAAAGCTCCAATAAGCAACTGCACAAAAATGTCGTGAGGATTATATTAAGTAACTTACGGTGGTCTAAACTACTGATTATTAGTGCCTCTTGGGACCTAACTCGGCTTTAAAATACATATGCTTGACCTTTAGCAAAAATGCGCCAACTTTAGTCAACCACAGCCTGTGTATCTCATGATGACGAGAGCTCGGAAACGTCGTTTGTCAGATCTTTCTCGCAAAACTAAAAAAGCCCGTCAAGAAACTACACATCGCGAAATTTACTCCCCTGAATCACGACAAAAACAAATGCAGCAGAATTAGTTTTTGAAAATCCTTAAAAGTTACTTACACATTTCAAACTATAACCACCTTATTAAACTTTTACAATATGCCTCAGAGATGGCAGCACTAGACTAATTCCTCGTTTGAATTTTACGAATACCATAGATTTTTACTTTAAAAATAATAGTTTAAAAAACTAAAAAAACACGCTTTCGTAGCAAAATGAACTAAAAAGTGAAAAAGAATCTTTGGATGATAGTAGTTGACCAATCACTTAATTTTCATGTAATACAAAAAAGCGTGGGGTGCTATCTATTTACATTTTTGCTTGGACAACAAATGGAAGAAATTCAAGACAACTGATAAGAAGCCCCCCACGCTTTTTTGTATTAGATTAAAATTAAGTGATTGGTCAACTACTATCATCCAAAGATTATTTTTCACTTTTTAGTTCATTTTGCTACGAAAGCGTGTTTTTTTAGTTTTTTAAACTATTATTTTATTTTTCTGCTTTTTAGTCTTATGTTGGAGAATTATCAAGCGACGAAATTATTTATAAAACGAGTGCGAGGTAATATCATAAAGTTAAGACAAGGGCACCCCGATGGGAAGCTACTGTGAGTCATCGATGTATGTTTGCAGAAATCATATTTATATTACTTTGAAAATTTGAGATGCATTTGAATAAAAGTTTTGTTCAACAATGGTCTGATCAGCAATGAATTTCCAATTGAAGGCTCACCTAAATTTTGGCATGAAATTAGTTAAAAACAATTATATTTCATGTTCTAATTACCTTGGAACATTGGAACAAATTTTGTCTGATGCAGAAAAATTAAAGGTTTTTGTAGATATTTTTAAATAATTTTTGCGAGCATTTTTTGATGTATTTTTTTAAATTTTTCCTTTTTCACATTGTTGGATTTATGCCAAAATATTGATTAAAATTGGAGGAAACCAACAATTAAAAGGGTTAATTAATTAATTTGATTATAGAATATTGCATTGTCATCGGGTCTGAGATCGCGTGCCAAATTTCAAAGGAATCCGATCGCAGGAAGTGGGCGAAATTTGAGCTGCAAGATTCCATTACAAGATACATACATACATACATACATACATACAGGTGAAGCTAATAAAAGCGTGTTAAAAAGATGATATATAGTTGAAGAACAAAAAAAATATTTCTCCCCAGAGTGAGAAATCAATATCAAGTCAATCAAACAGCAAAGAAAAAGAACTTCGACATCAGATTTCGATATTCCTTCTTTATAAACTGTGCAATAACTGTGTGGGAAATCAAAAAAAAAAAATCCTCAATTTAAAAAAAAAATCGATCTGACTTTTTTTCCTTCTCCTGTTGCTCATATAATTTCAAATGAGCTGCCAGCTTTTGTAATCGGATTCTTCAGTCACGCTGAAATACCTTTAAAATTAGATTAACAAAACGGGCGATTTTGAAAAGTCTGTTTATTTACAATCAAAGGCCCAAAAGAGAGCTCTTAAAATTGTTTTGGTATGGGCAGCACAATAAAGGAAGTACAAAATGAATAATATCTTGAAGTGAGGAGAGAATACTTAATATACTTACAAACTTTAGTTAGCTCAGACTGAACTGATGCTGATAAAAAGATAGAACTGTCGACCAGGGGCGAACGAGACAGGGAAGGGAGGAAGCCAAAATATCTTTCAAAGCAAATACAAATTAAAAAGAACCTAAATGAATAAAGAAAATGATAATTTGAAACAAATGATCTAAAATTCATTACAGCACCGTCTATAGCAGCAGTGGCGGTTGGCGGATTTACTTTTTTCTGGTGCACCAGCCGCTTATGCGGAAGAGGCGACACATTCTGTGTTGCACGCGGGTGCTCCGATACTTAGCGGCGAGCCTGAAGCCATCAAATATCTTTCAAAGCAAATACAAACTAAATAGTTCGTTTTCCTAACTGAATAAAAAAAATGGTAATTTGAAACAAATGATCTAAACTAAAATGCATTACGGCACCGGCTCTAGAAGTATCAGTGGCGGATTTATACTAGGTGGGCGGTGAGGGCAGCCGCCCCCTCCATGAAACTTCATTTTCTGAAACCAATTATATGGAAGTGAAAAAATTACTAGCAATCGCTACTATTTTCAATCAAGTAAATTTCACAAATTTGCTTTAAATTAATTTTAGCCAGTTAGAGTAGTCGAGGATGGACAGCGTTACTCACTTTTTAATTTGAACCTAAGCCTCCCCCCCCCCTTTTTTTTTGAACTTTAATAATTTTTGTATTAGTATATGTGCCTCGCTACCTTTTTCTTCCGGAGCCACACTATTCTGGTATGATAAGACTTTGCTACAATTTAGAACAGTGGTTCCCAACCCTGGGGGTTGTGCCCCAAAAAGGTGATTTGGCACTTCAAAGTGGCACATTCTTTTTGTCTCTCCATTTTAATAGCGTTGTAAGATAATTTTTGTAGGAAAGTTTCTGATGTGCCGTTTAGTTCCCCATTTCATGTGGTATAGTAGCGTGAACTCGACAGCCAATTCCATCACCATAGCGCCTCATAGTCGTCTGTTCATAATGTAACAAAAAATAGGATAATGGATAATGCTGAATAGGATTGCACTCTGAAATGACCTCCTTGATTCTTATTTCGAAACGCGATGAAAGCTAATACTTTTAGTTATTATTTTAGTGAGGAAATCAGTAAAATATAATACATAATTTCATCCATTAAAAACATGCTATAGAAGAGTATAAAGCTATATGTTCTGGTGATTTCTAGATGATTTCCTAATGTTTTTACTAATTGATTTCTGCTTGCTCAATTTAAGTTTCAGAAAAAAAAATAATATTTTTTTCAAGTTTATTGAAAGTTTTTCCACGGAAAATTCCGTAGTGGAAATACTGTTTGGGCGTCGCAGAAAATTAAATTTTCTACAAACCGACGAACCAACTTATCGACACAGCGGCTCATCGTGATGGCGAAGTTTGGGTAGGATGGGGGACAGGCCAGTCATTTCGAATTCTTCCAGTATTAGTTCATTGCAATTTTTATCGGAAAACAACAAAAACCACTCTCACTGACAAAAAAAAACATTAATTTTTCAAAGCCCGGGGGGTGGGTTCAACTCCCTGACCCCCTACATGACGGGTCTGGGGGGAAGGCTTTTACTTTTCAATCGCCACCCCCTTGAATAGACTATAAATCCGCTCCTGTATAGCAATTTCGTCGATCCGAACTAAAATGAAAAATAACCACAGGGCCGGATTTTGGGGAGGGCAGGCGGGGCTACTGCCCCGGGGCCTCCACAACAAAGGGGCCCCCACAATAAATTTTTTACAAAATACCCTAACTTTCACGGGTCGAAAATATCGGATATATACATGTGCATCAAAATATTCGGATATATATCAAGGTATTGGATATTTTCGAAAATATGATGATCTTTTCGAACCATGATTAGGGACCTCCACTCCTTCGTTGCCCCGGGGCCTCCACACTTCCAAATCCGGCCCTGAATAACCACCCCCTCCTCTCCTCCTCGGGACCAAAAATACTATGCAGAGTGGATTCAGAGACACTCCCTCGAATAGTGAAATTGCAAAAATACAATTTAGATTATCTTCAATGATGGGTTTTAGGGGGCTTTCCCCAGAATTATTTCCGAAATTGAAGTCCGAAAACCGCAATTGTAGGTTACATTTTACGCCGTTAGAATCAGGGCTGCCAAAGCTTGGATTCTCCCCCCCCCCCCCAAGATCTTTTGGGTTTTCAATAAATACCTTGCCTTGGGTTCTTGGAATTTTGTTCAAATTTATTGTGTTTGCTGTCTGTCTTTGTACTACTTTTGGCTCCGCTGAAACAAATACCGAGGGCTCTACCATATATAATATCTAATTTATATTATCAGTAGGGAAATGTGGAGCAAAGTGAAATAGCGGGGCAAAGTGGAATAGTAAAAAATTTACTCTGCTTTTAGCGCCACCTGTATAATAATATATGAACTGTGTGTTAACACATTTAGTCTATTCCAGTCAACAAAAAATATTACCTCTGAAACTCAAAGAATATGATAATACAAGCAATTTTCAAAAATTTATACATTGTAACAATTTGTTGTAAGTCAAAATTTATTTTTGGTATAAAAATACGGTCAAGTTCTTAACTATTGAAAGATTAATTGAGACTATTCGCAACTCCAGAGCTCGAATACGCTACCTTGTGGTGATTTATAAAATTGCCAAAAGAGGTAAAACATTGCGTTCCACGAGTTCCATTTTGGGCAAAACAAGCCAGCAACAGAACAACATCAAAAATATCTGCTAAAAACTGTGAGTACATATTTTATTTATCTTGTTCTGTGTGATTTTGAATAATAAATAGTACAGTCGAGCCCGCTTAATGGAATATCGGATAATAGAATATCCCGCTTAATGGAATGAAATTCCAATGTTTCTACACCGTTGATGTGTGTTATTTTTATCCCGGATAATGGAATATCCCGCTTATTAGAATAATTTTTCCGACAAATTGCCTATTCCATTAAGCGGGCTCGACTGTATTAGTTTTTTTTTCATTTCAATGTAAAAAAAGCGGACTTAATAACATTGGCTGGACACTAGGGCCATGCTGAAACATTACTGCTTTTCCTTAACCTAATTCCACATAATTTATTTAAATAACCAGCATCTAACTGAAATGGACAGTATGCAAATAAATATTCTTGAAAATATTGATCGAAGAACGGATTGAAAAATCCAGAAAGGACGTTAAGAATTTGAAGAATAAAAAAATAAAAGCTTGGAATTGTTATCGCTAAAATATTGCGCCAACTTTATTATTCTGCAATTCGCAACTCCAGCGCTCGAATACGCTACCTTGCGGTGATTTATAAAACTGCCGGGAAAACTAAAACATTGCCACGTTGCGTTCCACGTATGTCTGCTGACGTAAACACAGGCAGTTTGTTCTGAGTATTTATTAACGCAATCGATGTGTCTTAGTTTGCTTTCAGCTACAGAAATTAATTCGTCCCTTAGTAGTATTCTCGAGCTTCTCAAAATAATGTTAGTTTTCATTATTTCCTTCTAAAAATGAGTTGATTGAGAAATGGTGAAAGCGAAAATTCTGGATTAACAAACTTGGATAACGTTATTCAAGGTAAAAAAATTTATTGTTTTGTATGAATTTGTAAGAATATGGGGTTTTTTTTAATCTTAAATTAATTAAACTAACCATATTTTACAGCATCATTTAGTTGGAATGGACAGTATGCAAAATATTTTCTTGAATATATTATCGTAGAACAAAATGAAAAATGTTTAACCGAGAAAGAATTTACTTTATTCCATTTATTCTCAGCTGAAAGGTTTCGCCAAGTTTGTTTAGGGTTATAGTTTTAGTATTGTGCGAGCAAAGTAGCCTTGGCGAGATTTCGCGTTTTTAGTTAAACCATTTTTAATTTTTATCATGAGTGGAATAAAATGGTAGTAAGATTACAGAATTCGATAAGTAAAAAGAAATAATGGTCAATCAAACTGAAAAGAAGACTACCACCATATATCCGTGAGAATTTTGTTGATGATTTGCATAACATGACATAATTAAATCGTAACTCAGAAATTAGAAAAATCGAAACAGAAAAATTTTAAATTAACCGATTCGGGGATTCGAGAGAAATAACTCAGCTACAAATGCATAACAATAAGCGCTAGCCAAGCAAGGCAAAAAAGTATTATCGTCTTTCGATAATAATTTGTAATGTCATATTGAATTTCCTAGCATTAATTGTTATTCTTGTCAGGCCACAATTATTATTTAGTTTTATCAAGAATTGATAAATATCGAATTCAACATCGTGGAAATAGCTGCTTAGAACTACGAACTACGTACTAGTTTGCATTAATCTTTGACGTTTAGTAATGCTTCTTGAATTCTCATTTCTTTCTACGTGGGCCAGAATATCCACAAGACTTTGAAAATTAATTTAAAAAGAATAAAGCGAAAAAATCATACATACAAACAAAAATCACAACACTTAGCATTTTCTTCGTTACCACGTGCGTTTTAGTTTTTTCGTCCGACATTAGACAGTGACTGCAGTGCCCCCTATAGTTCTTTGGAGTTGCGAATAGTTACCATTATCGGTGGAAGAGTTTCACCAAAAAAATCTGTTTAGGGTTATGGTCCAGTCAATGAGTGCTCAAAACAGGGGTGTAGCGTGCATGGAATATGCGATAATTTTTGACTTCAGAATATTGTTAGGGGTAGTTAGTAACTAAACATACTAAAAGTCCTCGACCCTGGGGGGGTGAGCTAAAGGTGGGAGGGAGGGGGGAAGACAATTTTGGGTTTTTCGAGAAAATGTCGGAAACGGTGGAAAAAAGCGTTTAAAATAAAAATTCAAGCTAAATAAACTTTCTACGAAACTGTTTCTACACATATTTGTCAAATATCCAATAATTTTCCGGGTATATGTTATGAAAAATCAATGAGTTTCAGAAAAATTCTCTCTTTTTGTTATACATTTGCTCCTAGTGTCTCCCAGTATCAGTATACATGAAAATTGTCAATGACAAAGTTGTAGAGCTTTAAATTTCTTTCAATTTGATATGCTGTTTTGTTATATTTTATTTAACTAATCAAAAGTTACAGAATTTCAAATACGCACTTTCATGGCAAAAAATGGAACACTTGCCATTCACAAATTTCACACTGACTCGAAAGGATCGCGCATTTCCTCTTTCTACAATGAATTCGACATTCCTGATAGACAATAAAGAAGTATTTGTGGATTACTACAACACAAATGATGTTGTTTAAGGGTTGCCAGGGGGGGGGTCGTAAAATTGTGACTTAGTAACAAGGGGGAGGGAAAGAGTAATAAGTGAGTTATCAAGCCTTTTTTAATACGAATATGTTTATAAAAATTAATTTATGAAAAGTACTTTGTAACAAATAGGGAGGGGGTTAAAAATGTTGAGAAAAGGTATAACATCATTTATGGACAGCTCCTTACTAAGAAACCGGACGAAGATTTGCAGAACTACGTAGTATATGCAATATGAATTAGCTCCATACCCATTGCATTATTCAACGAAAGTGAACTGAGCAAGTGCAGAAAAGCTAGCATTTCCTTAGTAAGAAATTTGTTAGAAGTAATTAATAAGCAAATGTACTGAAAGTCCCCGACCCTGCGGGGGGGGAGTTAAAGGTGGGAAGGGGGAGCCAAATTTTGGGGTTTTCGATTATATCTCGGAAACAGCAGGAAAAATGTGTTCCGAATAAAAGTAAAAGTTAACTAAATGTATTGTGAAATTGTTTTCATACATATATGTCAAATTTCCAGTGTTATTTTAGGTACGCGTTCTTGAAAACCAATACTTTTATAAGAAAAAAAAATCATCTCGTTCTTCTTGTCTCAGAGTGTCTGTGCCAAGCAGAGGCGGTCAAAGGATCTTGTGCAGTATGTGACAAGGATCCTGGGAGTTTTTTGTGTCTTGAAAATCCACCGGCTGAACACTTGAACTGCAGATTCAAACCTGATACCAAAGAAATACGATGCTTATACCCAATCACAGCGACACTTAGCTGGCATGCAATCAAAAAATATGAAGTTCTAGCATGTACTCAATTTCGTTACTCTTATTGAAATGAATATGTGACGCTATAGCAGGAAAATGAAAATTTTAATAATAGAAATAAGGTAAATGTAGCTGACCGGCAGCACCTTTTGTAATTATAGTTTTTATTACATTATTAATAATCATATTTTGAAAGTGTTTATATGGAATATGGACTGATAGTAATTAGGAAATGAAAATATCATCTTTAAGCTGACATCTTGGTTCTATTCTGAGGCGGAAGGGTCATGTCACCAGCAGTGGAAAAGTTGTTCTTAGAAATTGGTAATGTATTGATGTCATTGTCGTCTCCTTCGTCCTGGATAAATATATTGATTCCGTTGTTGCAACTGCCCTTGCAATGCAAGTTTGCGACAGAGTAGTCTAACGATGATTTTCTGCAAGTGACCTCCCGGTCACTTGTAGAAAATTAATCTGTCAAAATCATCTTCAAGATTCCGTCAGGAGCAACATCCGATTCCGACAGTTTCAGCATGAGTTGGTCACTCCTCCTTTCCCAAACTCCCAATCCGGTACTTAACCATTAAGTTCCTAGCTACAGTTAACTTGGTAGTACGGCAGAATTAAAGATCAGTTTTGATGTTTGCGACTACTTTGATAAATGATCTGTAAGGGAACTCATTGAGAGACTTTTCTGTGGCTTGAGAACCATACCATGAGAGACACATATGACCTCAGCAGCCTCAATGAATTCAGGGGAAGAAGAACTGTTGATATATACCTTAGATACATGTTGTATGATTTTAGATTTCTGGTAAAATGTAGTGATCAGTTGAGGATTTGGCTATCAAGAGGACAACCAGAAGGACTTCCTCTCAAATGATAGCTACCGAAGAATTTTGCCATCTGATCCGTCTTCGCAATATCAATGTCAACATCACCTAAAGCTCGGAGCGTATTTGTCTCATTTTTCAATAGCTTCATCATTAGCGGATTCGTCAGCTCATTGTTATTATGAAAGTTGAACAGAAACCTTCTCGTTTGGCCGTCGTTTCAATTTTCTAACTGACGCTGATGTCCATATTGTAACGGATTCGGTGCGACTTCCACTTTCTTGAAATGAAGACACAGTTCTTGATAAAAGCACAGGGAATTTATTTACACTATGCACAGGAAAGATCGTCAACAACTGCTAAATTATTCATCAGCAATTAAGCAACTATCACACAACACCGTAAACTCAACGTTTACACACGTATTTACTTCCAAATACGAAAACAACACAGCGAAATACCTCGCAATAAACAGAGCAAAAACGCTCTCAGTTCGAAATCTCAATCGAAACTCAACTCTTTATCCAGCGTAACGGTTTATATACACCGAAAGAAATCTCTCAAATATTCCAAACGCTTCTGGAAAATAGTAGACAGTTATCAAATTTTATCAATGAACAAAAAAAGAAATAGGGGGCGTATACTTTATCCATATGTTAAGGGGTTGTATATTCATTACGGGAAACTATTTACAGGTTACGTTACTACAATAATTACTGTTTACAGGATTTGTAACACTGCCCCCTTCCTAAGGACTGCACGTCCCCTGCAGTACAATCCCCAGAAAGGGTGCCAAACTTCTATCACAAGTTTACAAATATACACATTAATTAATAACTAACAGATACAGAAAACACAATAATAACAAGAAATATTACTAAACATTAAAAGCAAAAATTATCTACAACTTTTATGTTATCAACCATGGTTGTTTACGTAATACTCATGAACTATGGCCATAGTATGGAGCTAACCGATCATAATGTACAACCCTAGGTTTTGCATTAGGTGATTTTTGGATCCTCACTACGACGTCATTCAGTCGGTTAGGGCCCATCCCAATGCGACTGCAATTTGGGTGAAAGACCTTTCCGTCGGATGGGATTCCATAACCAAACCTTGTCGCCTTAGTTGAATTCATGTCCAGTAGACCTTGTGTCGTATCGGGTCTTCATCTTCTCCGCCGCGACGTTGATTCGCTCTCGTGCGAAGTTATGGACGTCTTCCAACCGGGCCTGGAGATCCTGGATGTACTCCTCAGGCGATGCAGGCGCATCCGGAGGACGACCGAAGACGAGATCACAAGGTAGCCGAAGCTCTCGTCCGAAGAGCATCTGAGATGGGGCATATCCGGTAGTCTCGTGGACAGCACTGCGGTAGGCCAGCAGGAACAAAGGTAGCTTCTTGCCCCAATCCTGTTGATTTCTGGATACCATAAGCGAGAGATTATTCAGGATTGTGCGGTTAAATCTCTCCACCATGCCGTCCGATTGTGGGTGTAGTGGTGTTGTCCTAGTTTTCTCAATTCCGAAAATTTGACAAAGGCCCTTAAACACAGCAGAGATGAAATTCCTCCCTTGATCGGAATGAATCTGCAAAGGTGTTCCATATCTCGAGATCCAATGTTGGACTAGAGTCTCTGCTACGGTGGTAGCTTCTTGATCTGGAATGGGATACGCTTCGGGCCATTTGGTGAAATAGTCGATGGAAACAAGAATGTATTTGTTCCCATCAGCAGTTCTTGGTAGAGGACCCAGGATGTCGATCCCAATTCGTTCGAAAGGAGCTCCAACGTTGTACAGATGTAGCTTCCCTCTGCTTCTCTTCTTCGGTCCTTTACGAGCAGCACAGGCGTCACAAGAATGGCACCACTTCTCCACGTCATCCTTCGCCTTGCTCCAGAAGAAGCGCTCCCGAACTTTATTGAGGGTTTTCGAGACACCAAAATGTCCTCCAGTCGCACTATATGTATTTCTTTCAGAACATCTGAAATCCTTGATCGGGGAAGTAGTAACTGCCACCTAGATGCTTTGCCGTCGTCAGATTCCCATTTTCGGTGTAGCACGCCGTTCCGTAAATGGAGCGAGTTCCATAAAGCCCAGTATCTTTTTGTTGCAGGACTGAAGATGGAAACGTCCTGCCAACTAGAGCGTCGACTGTCACTTTCCATGAACTCTAAAATTGGTTTTATGTCGGGGTCTTCAAGTTGATCTTTTCGAACTTGGTCATCACTCCATGGATCAGGTTCTGATGATGTTGGAGTCACTGTCACCTGATAGGTTGTAGGGCTAGTCGTTCCATACTGTTTCTCGATTCGGGAACAATAGTGGCAGTTCTCAGGACAGGGTCTCCTTGATAAAGCGTCAGCATTACCGTGAGATAACCCTTTTCGATGCTTGATCTCCATGTCATATTCCTGGAGCCGCTGTATCCATCTGGCTATCTGGCCTTCCGGATTTTTGAAGTTCAAAAGCCAAGTTGATGAGGCATGATCTGTTCGAAGCAGAAATTTTCGGCCGTAGAGGTAATGATGGAAGTGTTTTACAGCTTTCACTATGGGCCAGTAACTCCTTTCTGGTGACGCAGTAATTTCGCTCCGACTTTGATAAGCATTTGCTCCAGTAAGCGATGACATGTTCATTTCCGTCAATTTCTTGGGATAAAACAGCTCCGATGCCCTCGTGGCTCGCATCAGTGTCTAGGATGAAGGATTTTCCAGGCTGAGGGTAAGAGAGAATAGGCGTTGATGTTAAAGCCTCCTTCAGTCGTAGAAATGCATCTTCGCATTCTTTGGACCATTCAAACTTTTGCTTGCTCTCCGTCAGCTTATGCAAAGGTCGTGCAATGTTGGAAAAACCCTTCACAAACTTCCTGTAGTACGTGCAGAGCCCCAGGAAACTTCGCAGCTGATGGATGTTTTCGGGACGACTCCAACTCTTGACCGCAGATACCTTTTCTGGATCGGTTTGTACACCTTCGAAAGAGATGATGTGACCAAGGTAGTTCACTTACCGGCGGAACAAATATCATTTGGACGGGCTTAACTTCAGATTGGCTTCCTTAAGCTTTTGCAGCACCTTCCTAAGATTTGCCAGATGTTCTTCGAAACTGCGTCCCACGATGATGATATCGTCTAAGTAGACCAGACAGGATTCGTAGGAAAGTCCTCTTAACACTGTCTCCATAAGACGCTCGAACGTAGCTGGTGCATTGCAGAGGCCGAAGGGCATCACTTTAAACTGCCATAAGCCTTGTCCAGTTGTAAACGCTGTCTTCTCTCGGTCATCAGGGTGTATCTCAACCTGCCAGTAGCCGCTCTTCAAGTCCAGGGACGAAAACCACTTGTGTCCGGAAAGAGTGTCCAAGGTGTCGTCTATCCGTGGAAGAGGGTAACTGTCTTTCTTGGGGATTTCATTCAGCCGTCGGTAATCGACACAAAATCTGGTGGAGCCAGCTTTCTTTCGGACCAAGACGATGGGAGAGGCCCAAGGACTGGATGACGGTTCGATTACATCATTCTCCTTCATCTCTTTCAGGAGGGTTTCAACCTCTTCCTTCTTAGCGAACGGTAGTCGTCTTGGATGCTGTTTAATAGGGGGATGTTCTCCAGTGTAAATCCTATGCTGCGTTAAATTCGTACGGCCAACATCCTCCGATGTAGAGAAAAACAGATGCTTGAAGTCGTCCACCAATTGTTCCGCAGCAGTTCTTTGATCTTTCGATAATGGCGCACTCCCAATTAACTTCGTTGTCAAGGACTCAGAAGACACAGTTTCGGGGGGATTGATTTTTCTAATGATGCAGTTTACTGGAGTACAAGTTGCTAACATTTCACCTTTCCGAATATTCCTTGGCCTTTCACTCACGTTGGCGACTCTTACAGGAATTACATCCTTGGAAAGGTCCACAAGCGTAGATGCTACCAGCACTCCTTTTAGGTTATTGCTTAGGTTAGGGTATTCAATGAGTCCAAATCGAAAACTATTGCTTTCTTCAAGGGAGCCAGGTATTAAGGATTCTGACCTTGAGGGAATCGATAAATCTGTTTGGGCTATTATTTGATGAACGGATTTTACATCACTTTCTGCAGGGAAAACGGCTATGTCTTCTCTCATCGAGTGCAGCTCATTAGTCTTGAAGTCGAGAGTGAAGTCATATTTCTTCAAAAAGTCCAATCCGAGAATGAAGGGGTCCGTGATATTAGCGACGAATGCCGTATGATGGTAGGTGGCATTCCCAAACACTATTTCCAAGTCCACTTTACCGTCAATCTCGATCTTGTCACCTGTCACAGTCTGGAGACTTACGCGTGGCGATGTCCACAGCAGTTTCAATCCAAATTCACGAGTCACATCTGTCCTAATGATTGTCACATTGGCTCCAGTGTCGACAATCAGTCTGCAGGGGTTCCCATTTACATGTGCGTAAATGAAAAGTCCATCACTGCCACTACTAGAAGAGGAAATCTGCAGAGCTCTGGTGGTGGTGATTTCCTTCCCTCGCGTAGCTTGGCGAGTCGGACAACTCCTTCGCAGGTGTCCTTTACTACCGCATTTCCAGCACATCTGCTCTTGTTTCTTTTGGGCTGTTATGCTGCTCAGATGTCTTGTCAAGTCACCGAGTTGTCTCTCAAGTTCAGCGAGGTGGGACGACCTGGAATCAGACTCATCAGCTTCCTGAGTCCGGATTAGATGGCGATCCACACGGGTTGCTTCTTGGGCGGCCTCGTATCTCATCGCATACACAACAGCAGAATTCAGGTCTTTGACATCCGCCATCCGTAGAGCTTTCTGGATTTCCGGATCTCGAACCCCGTCGATGTAGTAGTTGAGTGCCAGGTTGTCTCGAACATCCGCAGGGCTGTCGCAAAAAGCAAGATTAGACAGTCTCTCGATGTCCGCCGCTAGCTCTTGCAGGGTTAACACACGTATTTACTTCCAAATACGAAAACAACACAGCGAAATGCCTCGCAATAAACAGAGCAAAAACGCTCTCAGTTCGAAATCTCAATCGAAACTCAACTCTTTATCCAGCGTAACGGTTTTATATACACCGAAAGAAATCTCTCAAATATTCCAAACGCTTCTGGAAAATAGTAGACCGTTATCAAATTTT
This sequence comes from Uloborus diversus, assembly GCF_026930045.1. NCBI lineage: Eukaryota > Metazoa > Arthropoda > Arachnida > Araneae > Uloboridae > Uloborus > Uloborus diversus. Next base: position 97,393,592 of record NC_072732.1, read on the forward strand.
ATCAATGAACAAAAAAAGAAATAGGGGAGGGGTCGTATACTTTATCCATATGTTAAGGGGTTGTATATTCATTACGGGAAACTATTTACAGGTTACGTTACTACAATAATTACTATTTACAGGATTTGTAACAATATGGTTTATACAGTCGTCTCTTTTTGCCTAACAGTTTTGTAAACTAGGTATTCTCAGTTCAATCTAGGTATCCTAATTCAGTCTAGGTATCCTAACAAATTCAAATTTAATTAAACCAATGTTGTTATCAATTTCCTTAGGACAGTATATATAGTGCTGACTTACTTCACGTCCTCAGTCCACCAATTCAATACTGCATATACGTAATTTTTCAAATCTTTGCCCGATTCCTTGTTAAAGGGTTGTCCATAAATAATGTCACACTTTTTTTCAACATTTTTAACCCTTTACACCCCTTTCCCTTTGTCACAAAGTTCGTTTTGCAAGCTACTTTTCATAAACATATTCGTATTAATAATGCAATGGGTATGGAGCTAATTCATATTGCATATACTACGTAGTTCTGCAAATCTTCGTCCGGTTTCTTGGTAAGGGGCTGTCCATAAATGATGTTGCACCTTTTCTCAACATTTTTAACACCCTCCCTATTTGTTACAAAGTACTTTTCATAAATTAATTTTTATAAACATATTCGTATTAAAAATGCTTGATAACTCACTTATTACTCTTTCCCTCCCCCTATAGTCACTAATTCACAATTTTACGACCCTCCCCCCGCCAACCCTTAAACATCATTTGTGTTGTAGTAATCCACAAATACTTCTTTATTGTCCATCAGGAATGTCGAATTCATTGAAGAGGAAGTGCGCGATCCTTTCGAGTCAGTTTGAAATTTGTAAATGGCAAGTGTTCCATTTTTTGCCATGAAAGTGCGTATTTGAAATTCTGTAACTTTCGATTAGTTGAATAAAATATAACAAAACAGCATATCAAATTGAAGGAAATTTAAAGCTCTACAACTTTGTCATTGACAATTTTCATGTATACTGATACTGGGAGACACTAGGAGCAAATGTATGACAAAAAGGGAGATTTTTTCCGAAAATCATCGATTTTTCATAACATATACCCGGAAAATTATTGGAAGTTTGACACATATGTGTAGAAACAGTTTCATAGTAAGTTTATTTAGCTTGAATTTTTATTTTAAACGCATTTTTTCCACCGTTTCCGACATTTTCTCGAAAAACCCAAAATTTTCTTCCCCCCCCCTCCCTCCCACCTTTAGCTCACCCCCCAGGGTCGGGGACTTTTAGTATGTTTACTTACTAACTACCCCTAACAATATTCTGCAATCAAAAATTATCGCATATTCCGTGCACGCTACAATGTGTTCATTGACTGGACTATTATGGTTTTAGGTATTCTGTGAAAGAATAATGTATCTTGACCAGATTTCGATTATGAGTTAAATCATTTCCATGATGAATGAATTAAATGCATGATGATTTAAAACAGAGAGAGAACTGCCACTACTACATATCCATGAGCATTTTGTAGATGATTCACACAGCATAGCACATAGCAGAATTGTATCATTTAGTTGAGAAATAGAAACATATGAAACAGCGATAATTAAAATAAACCGATTCGAAGAAATAAGAATTAAGTGGGACCATGATCAAATTCAACATCGTGAAAATGGCTGCTTTAGAACAACTTACTGTGTGTTTGAACAAAAAAAATCATACATACGCTTAGAAGCAACTTATACGTTACGGGGTGCGTTTGTTTTACCTTTTTCATATTTCATCCGACATTAAACAGTGGCTGCAGCGTCCCCTATTGGAGTTGCGAATTCAGAGCAGTATTTATTTGTTTAATATAAAGCCGTATTTGTGTTTTAAATGCTTAATGCTGTGTCCACTTAATCAAGTGTATGCGGGGTAAGTGGATGAGGTGAAGTGAAACATTAAAATAAGAAATAATAACGTTTAATGGGGTTGTTTCCTTCAATCAAAAGTAGTACTTTTAGTCACTGAAATTGACAGAATAAGCAAAAAAATAATAAAATGGACCCAGAAAATATTTATATTTTCCCAACAGTTATTTTTTAATTAATTTTTTTAAATATCCGATTTTTCAAACAAGGCGTGGTCTTGATGACGTCACAAATGATGCTCTTTGGCGCTTTGGCGCATCTTTCTTCCGCGTTTCCACGTTATAATAACCAAGAAGCGAATTAAAATTGCGCGCTACTTTTGCTATCAACCACATCGTTGCCAATACTCGTGAGTAAAGATGCGAATTAAATATTCTGCTCTGTGAATGGCAACACTGAATGGCATTTCATCATTTGTGATGTCATCGGCAGAAGCGTAAACCATGAAAGCGCACCGATTTAAGTAATTTTTAAAAATATTTAACTTAAACAAATTATTTAAAATATGGTCATATACTATGTTTTTAAGCATGCTCTTTGAGAAAAAAAATGCTTTTAAAACTTTGGAAACGGCCCCATTGCACAAAAATTGCAGATCACTGCATACACGTGTTTCATGGTTACAAGGAACCGTTTTTTTCAATGCAAAATGAGTAAGCTTATGAATGAAAACCATCCGACAAAAAATAGTTCATTTCAATTTACTTATTCAGTCTTTTAATCAAATCACCTACTTGTTCATTTATTAGTTTCTTCATTTAATAATTCCCAAATTTATTCATTCATTAACGCATTTATTCATTCACTTTTTTATTTCCTTATTTATTTTTTCTCGAACATTAACTTACTTATTTACGCTTGTATTCGTATATTGTTACCTTTCCTTTTCATTTTTTTTTTTTCATTCATTCCTTTATGAATGAGTATTTATTTGAAAAAAAAATATCTTTCATGATTGAATAGAAAATATTTCATCAGAAAAAATATTTTATGCTTTGCCACGTAAAACAAGAAGTTCCGTCCAGAACTAAACGAGCCTACTTTCCCGTACACCAATATCGACTTTCTAGCATCTGATCGATATTTTCAAAAATAGCTAAAATCGCAAATTATTTCAAACATAATTTTTACTTTCTTCTATAATCTAATATATAGAAGAAAGTATTGGATTCGTGCAAATTTTCGAATTTCGAATTTTTTGGCCATCACGAAACTTTCTTCTATATTTTTCCTTTTTCTGATCCCTCCCCATGCTTGACGAGGGAGCAATATTCCTAACAAAAACAAAATTACACATGCAAAAACTTGATGACCATCCCAATGTCTGAATTATTGCAAAAACAAAACAAAGAGCGAAAATTGAAAGTTATTTTAAAAGCCTTGCTTGAATGAATTACAAATATTTTATTTGTTAACAAACATAAGATGGCAACAGTTAAAAATTTTAAATCATTGGGATAATATTTCCGATCATTTCCATACAATTAAAATCACGAGAAATACGCAGACGACAATCTATTACGATTTATCTTTCTTATTGTTGCATTAATAAAAATATTTTTATTCGCAAAAAAAAAAAAAAAAAAAAAAAAAAAAAAAAAAATCAACACCTCTTGGAGCGATCGGCGTCAAAATCGAACCAAAGCCTGTTTACATATGGATTCACATATATTCCAAATTTCAACCAGAACGTAGCATTACTTCTTGAGATAGGGCACTCAAAATGGAAAAAAAGAACGGGTGATTGCGCTACCCCCTTTTTAGCTGTTGACACAAAAATAAAATCAGTTCTTATACCCACTAAGGGCTACTTGCCGATAAATTTTTCTTTCATTCCGTTCATTATTTCTTGAGATACAGCAGTCACAATTGACGACAAAAAACGTTCTATAGCTCAACCCCCGTTTGAGTTATTGACACCAAAATTGAATCAGCACCTGTTCCTGTTAATACCAACATATGAACCAAATTTTGTTTGATTCCGCCAGTTACTTCCTGAGGAATAGCAAGCACGCGTAACTCGAAAAACGTCCCATTGCTCCACCCCCCTTGGAGGAATTCGCGCCAAAAACTAATGGGCACAAGTTCACATAGGGGCACATATGTGTACTAAATTTCGTTCGATTTCATGCGGTAGTTTTTGTTGTAGAGCGGCCACAAAAAACTGGTCACACACAGACGTGACACACATACATACACACACACACACACACACACATACATACATACACACACACAGACAGACAGACATTTTCCAAAAATGGTCGAAATGGACTCAGCACACCTCAAAACGTTCGAATCCGTCAAAATTCGAAATTCGAAAATTTGCACGAATCCAATACTTTCTTCTATATATTAGATATAGAAGAAAGTAAAAAACAAACTTTGACCCTCTAGCTGTTGTTGGTTTTTACTTTCTTCTATTTCTAATATATAGAAGAAAGTATTGGATTCGTGCAAATTTTCGAATTTCGAATTTTGACGGATTCGAACGTTTTGAGGTGTGCTGAGTCCATTTCGACCATTTTTGGAAAATGTCTGTCCCTCTGTGTGTGTGTATGTATGTGTGTGTGTGTGTGTATGTATGTGTGTCACGTCTGTGTGTGACCAGTTTTTTGTGGCCGCTCTACAACAAAAACTACCGCATGAAATCGAACGAAATTTAGTACACATATGTGCCCCTATGTGAACTCGTGCCCATTAGTTTTTGGCGCGAATTCCTCCAAGGGGGGTGGAGCAATGGGACGTTTTTCGAGTTACGCGTGCTTGCTATTCCTCAGGAAGTAACTGGCGGAATCAAACAAAATTTGGTTCATATGTTGGTATTAACAGGAACAGGTGCTGATTCAATTTTGATGTCAATAACTCAAACGGGGGTTGAGCTATAGAACGTTTTTTGTCGTCAATTGTGACTGCTGTATCTCAAGAAATAATGAACGGAATGAAAGAAAAATTTATCGGCAAGTAGCCCTTAGTGGGTATAAGAACTGATTTTATTTTTGTGTCAACAGCTAAAAAGGGGGTAGCGCAATCACCCGTTCTTTTTTTCCATTTTGAGTGCCCTATCTCAAGAAGTAATGCTACGTTCTGGTTGAAATTTGGAATATATGTGAATCCATATGTAAACAGGCTTTGGTTCGATTTTGACGCCGATCGCTCCAAGAGGTGTTGATTTTTTTTTTTTTTTTTTTTTTTTTTTTTTTTTTTTTTTTTTGCGAATAAAAATATTTTTATTAATGCAACAATAAGAAAGATAAATCGTAATAGATTGTCGTCTGCGTATTTCTCGTGATTTTAATTGTATGGAAATGATAGGAAATATTATCCCAATGATTTAAAATTTTTAACTGTTGCCATCTTATGTTTGTTAACAAATAAAATATTTGTAATTCATTCAAGCAAGGCTTTTAAAATAACTTTCAATTTTCGCTCTTTGCTTTGCTTTTGCAATAATTCAGACATTGGGATAGTCGTCAAGTTTTTGCATGTGTCATTTTGTTTTTGTTGGGAATATTGCTTCCTCGTCAAGCATGGGGAGGGATCAGAAAAAAAAAAAAAAAAAAAAGAAAAATATAGAAGAAAGTTTCGTGATGGCCACAACATACTAGTTAGATATAAAGAGTCGAAATTTTAATGTTTTGCTCCACCAGCTCATACTTGCCTGACCATAACTCTAGAACAAATAAAGTTGGAAACTTGAACTTTATATATTTCGAAAGTTCACATTCAGAGCTTTAAAATAATATATTAATTGATACAAAAATACAATTTTTCATTTTGAAGGTCATTTGAACTGACCTTTGACCTTGAGTGTATCCAAAAGTTATAATTTTTAAAATCTGAAAAAAAAAAAATGTATACACTATTATTTTCTTTATTTGTGCCAAGTTTCATGTTGGGACAACACTGGGATCATGCATAATTTAAAAAAATTTCATTTTGAAGGTCATTTGAAATTGACTTTTGACCTTTAGTGTTTCCAAAAATTATAATTTTAAAAATCTGTAAAATATATATTTTGTATACACTGTTTTTTTTTCTTTATTTGTGCGAAGTTTCATGTTTAGACAACACTGGGATCATGCATAATTTAAAATTTATGTTACTTCGAGTGGCCAAAAATCAGTTGCCATCAATTGAAAGTCAAATATGTGTGCCCAAATGTGTCATAATCATGCTGATAATACAACATTAGACAAATGAAAATTCATTCAATGTGATGTACAATGAGTAAATTACATAAAATAATTATACAAGTTATCCATGCAGTCAAACTGGACTTAACAGTTATATACTTCTTCCTGACAATGCTTTGCTGGGTTGCTTCTGCTTCAGCAGTTTTATATCTCCTTCCAGTTTCTGCACTTGAGTAAAAACTGGTCTCCAGTCTTCACGCACACAATGTTATGGCAGTCGTTGACTGGAGTATCCCATTGTCTTCACACGAGGCAACTTCGTAGATTCAATTTTTCGTCTAAAAATATCCTACAACGCTATTAAAACTGAACCGAGTTGACTCAACAAATTTACTCGTGTGTAAAGCGAACGCTTGGCAATATCCCTAAGTGTTGCATTAACTTAACTACTTGTTGTTGTTGTTGTCTTGTGCCAGCAAGGCTGGCAATTTAGGGTGCGCTGCTTCACTTTTCCAACTGTGCCGTAATTTGATGTGAAGTCCGTCTTCCACAATACACACATGCCATAGGGACCCGTTAATAGGTACGCAACCATTCACAGCATAGCAATACATTCATACAAAGGAAGGACGGGGACAGGAGAGAGAAAGTACATTCATGCCCGAGCCGGGATTCGAACCCGGGACCTCCCCATCGCAGGCAGGGAAAATAGCATCTGTAGGTCAATCTGCAGACGTTATTTAAAATAGAGCAAATATAAGTTTAATTTTTTTTTACATTTCTAATTTATCGTCTGCCAAACGTTGCTATATCATTATTTTTCAATGTATCGTCAGTCATCCGTTGCATGAAACATTAAACTATAGCCGATCCCCTAATTGTCCCAACATGAAACTTGGCACAAATAAAGAACACAATAACGTGTATAATATATATATTTTTCAGATTTTTAAAATAATAACTTTTGGAAATACTCAAAGTCAAAAGTCAATTTCAAATGACCTTCAAAATGAAAAAATGTTAAATTATGCAGGATCCCAGTGTTGTCCTAACATGAAACTTGGCACAAATAAAAAAAATAATAGTTTATACAAAATATTTTTTTTTTTTTTTTTCAGATTTTTAAAATTATAACTTTTGGAAATACTCAAGGTCAAAAGTCAATTTCAAATGACCTTCAAAATGAAAAATAGTTCAATTATGCATGATTCCATCGTTGTCCCAACTTGAAACTTGGCACAAATACAGAAAATAATAGTGTATACAAAATATATTTTTTCAGATTTTTAAAATTTAAACTTTTGGAAATATTTAAGATCAAAGGTAATTTTGAATGACCTTCAAAATTTAAAATTGCATTTTTGTATCATGTATCCTCTTAAAGCGCGTTTTAAGAGCTTTAAAATGCTATCAAGTTTTTGCATGTAGTGCAATTAGAACAAAAGTTATGTGTGTTCAAAAGTTACTCCGTCTACCAAAATTCGATTTTTTGTAATGAACCGCTATCAAAGAATATTTGTATTAAAAATCTAAAAATTTGGGTTTTTACTTTTATTACCAAAAACTACTTATGTATAAAATTTTAGAAAAATCGAAAGGGGTCAACTTGAAAATCTTACTTTTTTGATCGATTTGATATGGAATGACCCCTTGAAGAAATAATTTTCATTATCAAAAAATAAATAAATAAAAATCGTTTGCGCATATCTTTATACATAGAAACATAAAGGACTCCGAATTTCTCCGCCAAACACTGAATACATAAATAAAAACTTTAGCGTGAAAATAAAAACAAATCGTATCAACAATAATTATTTCAATGTAAAAATCACAGAGTCGGAATCAGTCTCATTTTGGGACGAAACAATCAGATTCGGGAGGCCAAAGGTTTTTAATTCGCAACTCTGCCAATGTTTGTGGAGTCGGAGTCGGACTTATTTTGAGATAAAGGAGCGGAGTCGAATTTTCGAAAGATGGTTAGTCATTTTTCCTTTATGAATAAATTTTTGAAAAAGCTACGAAGCAAGGGAGTCGGAGTCCGACTAATTTTCGGGAAAAAGGAGTCGAAGTCTGAATCAGGTGCCCCAAAACTCTCGAAGTCGGAGTCAAAATTTGTCCGTCGAGAGCTATTTAAGGTAAAATTTGTTTGAAGTAATTCCGCCTTTAAGTTCGGAATTGACTTCCAGTTTTTCCGTAGGCGCTAATATTAAGGATGTTAAGGGATTTGAACTGTTCAAAATTGAATGGAAAATTGATCAGATCAAAAAGATATTTTTAAAAATACACGTTCTTCATCAAAAGCTTTTTCCAATCAAGATTTCTGATGCAAATTCGCCTATTAGTTCCGGATTGCCTTGAATTTCCCCGTAGGCGCTAATGTTAAGTTTTTTTGGAAAAATTCTTCAAATCAAAAAGTGAAAAATGGGAATGAGTTGTCTTTGTCAAGATCTTTTGATGAAAAAAAACACACACACACACAGAAAACACACTGCCAGATCAGTCATTCCACCCGAGGACTGCAGTTTCGTGCTTTTTAGCACTCATCAGCCTGGAATAGAAAGTAACTGAGCTGGAGGCGGAAAATCTCTTAAAAGAGCCAACAGAGCCAAACCGGTTGCTAACGTAGAATTAGCACACCAGTGACTGCAATAATGGTGCGGTTCAACTCAAAAATTGAAGGCAAAGCTAGGTATTTAGTCCTCGGATGGAATGACTGAGCGAGCTGACGGAGTATTTTATGTATTTCTGCATTAGCACTGGCTTAAGGCGGTAACTTACTGTTAAAAAATAATTTGTTCGAGTCGGATTATTCACTCAAAAGTTATTAGGGGGCGAGAGGGGGGATAGACAGACCGACAGACATTTTCCCCCATCTCAATACCCTACACTTTCCAATTTTTTTTTTTTTTTTCCCGCGATATTTTTAAGATGCATTAAGCATTCTTTCCAGCTTTTTTCTTCTTTCTCTGACTTTTACTAGGAAAGTGAGCTAAAAAGGGGAGAAAATTTACTTTTTTTTTTTTTGAAGTACAAGCTTACTGCTAAAAAAAAAAAATTTTAATGCAAGTTTAATTATAAAATTCGTTGTTGTTTCTTTATACACCGTAATTGTCAGAACAAATTGCCAATTCGTTCGTTGTAAAAAAAAGTAAATTATCCTAACTATTTTGCTTTGCCTCACATTCCTTTATGTGTGCTGTGATTTTTTTTAAAATGTAAGTGACTTTCAACTTGAACCTGAAAAGTTTTTGTTTACACTTTCCCTAAATTACTTTTTGAAAAATTCTATAATTGGGGGTTGCTTTTGCACAGCTTTTTTTTTTTTTTTTTTGCATGTCCTTTTTCAAACTATAAAGAAAATTATTCTGCCTTGCTTAGATTTTCAAAGTGCCTGTTATTCCCTGATCGAGGGGCTTCATTTTCACCAGGGCCTGATTTGAGTGTAAGCCCGAGAAGTACGGGCTTTGGAGCCCCCCAACTAGGGGGGGGGGGCAAAAATTACAAAAAAAAATCACAATGAAAGTTTTTATTTGTTTTGCACTATAAAATTTTCTGAATATTTATTATTCTAGAGTAAGTATCAAAATTAAACACATTATTGCTGAGCAATCCTGAATGGCCTGATCAAGTTCGCCAAAATCTTGACTGAAATTGAAAAACTTATTTTTGTGCACGTATACCCCCCCCCCCAAAAAAAAAGCACTTTTTCTCTTTTTGCAAGCAATTGGAGACCATTCTCGAAAAGGAAAAACTTTGTTTAAGGTATTCAGTGTGATATTATCAAAACATATACAGGCGTCCCTCGTATAACGCGGTTAATTCGTTCCGCGTAGTATCGAAACCGTGTTATACAAGACTTTTTTGAAAATAACTTTTAAACTTATTTTTTACACTAATTAATCATGTACATAGTAAAAATCATGTCAGCTGTCACTTTTGTATCCGTATCTTGCCGTTGTATCGAAACCGTGTTATACGAGACTTAGAAATAATACGAATCAAGGGATATGTACCGTGTTATATCGAAACCAAATTTCATAAAACCTAAGTAAAAACTTTTCAGAATTATTATCGAACATTAACAGAATGTATTAATCAACAATGAAATTCCATCTTTTTTAAAAATAACATTCGTGTTGTATCAAAACCATGAAGTATATACAAGTTTCGTACCGTGTATAATAATCGCAAATTTGGTACCGTGTGATATCGAAACCGTATTGTACAAGCACCGTGTTATACGAGGGACGTCTGTATATATTTACTCCCTCAGTTCACTGCAGCCTGTATATGCAAATGTCAATAAGATTAACCTAAAAGAAATCAATGCTGCAGATTGCACCATTTTTTTTTTTTTTTTTTTTTTTTTGAGTGGGGTTCTATTATTTTTTTTTGTATGGTACGCCATTTTTCATAGGGGATGGGAACCTCTGCAATTACCAAAAGTTGACCTACCAATTTACAGTTCTAGAGGTGTTAAAGTAGTAATGTTAGTACAGCTCCAGAAATTTAAACGCAACTCCAATATTTTCCCACCAATAGCATCGCCAGCTTCATGAATGCACTTGACTTCTTTAGTACCATCTACATTTTGGGTGTTACAGAAAGATGCCACTGATGCAAATGCCCCCTCCTCCCCCAGTAGTGATGCTACTCTGTTAGATAGATTAAAGATCATTTAAAATCTTGTAGGAAAATTTAGGAACTGAAAGTATCTACAGTTTTAATAAACTCTTTAATCCAAATTTGCATCATATCCACTCTCCAAAGGGTGTCTTCTAACACAAGCCCCCCCCCCCCCCATGTCTTGATGCAACTGCATTTGATGGAGTAAATATAATTTTAAATATTGGAGGAATTTTTCCGAATTGAAGTATTTATATTTTTCAAAAACTTGTAATTTCACTTAGGGTGTCACCCCCTAGATGGATGACAACTCTGAGGCGGACCGCCTCCTTCGCCACCCCACAGCGACGCCACTGTGTATATATTTTAGGGATTGTAGAAAAGCATTTTTTTTTTCGGAAATTCAAAATGTCATCAAAAATATTTAGGAATGCCCACAAGGCGGCTAAAGTTTATAGTTTTCTTCCTTATTTCTCGGCGGCTTGTACGGGGGAGGGGGAGGGAGCTGCCCCCTCACTCTCAAAAGTATAAAGGCGCCTTGTCTCCTACCTTACTTTTCAGAGTAAAAAGTCAATTATCGATTGAAAAATGACTATCTATAGGGTGGATTGATTTATTTCATCAAAATAAAACCAAAAACTCCAAAAATAAATGGACTTTTTTCATCTTCATAAAAACAGAGCTTCAAATTGGAAGACTGTGTGGTGTCATGCCTTCTGATTTTTGAGGCCATAATACACATTTTTTGGAGGTCATAGAATCAGGCCTTTTATAAAGCCCAATTTTACAGGAAAAAAAACAGCTTGAGGGACCACGTCTTCTAACCTCAGTTCTTTTTACTCCCCACTTTTTTTTTTTTTTTTTCTTTTTCTTTTTCTTTTTGTGCAGCAGCCGCCTATGTTCTGGGAAGTAAGAGAGGTGAAAAATTCAAAAACTTGAGCATTTTTAGTAAGTTGGGGAAATTATGGGGACATACCCCTGCCCTCGAAACATTAAAAAAGTCATCAAAACCAAAGCGATCTTTTTTTCTGGTTTTTTTTTTTTTTTTGAATGCATGAGCTCCGAATCCGAAAATATGTTCACGTTGGGACTCTCCAAATCAATGAGCATTTTCCCTTTGTGTGTGTGTGTGTGTGTGTGTGTGTTTTAATAGTATTCAGAATAGATCTTTAAGTTAAAATAAACAGATGCGATGATGCGAAAACGTCATCATTTCAGTATAAAATGCAAGTAAGGGAGTGAAGTAAAGGGATAATGTCCTTGCTTTATAATTCCTCCGTTTTTATAACGGAAGTCTTGTCACTGTCAATGAATCTGCGTTCAAGACTAGAGTTGAATCATGGGAAAAATTTGGCAGCTCAGCGAAAAATGGTGGACAAATCTGTGAGTGTTTGGCAGAACGGTGAGATAGCGGTGAATAATATGACAGAAGTTGTGCATTAACGTATATATTCATGTACAAGCCGAAAAATATTCACTATGTTCTTCTCTCAGCGAATTGTCTGTGCATTAAACGCCTTCTGCTGTCAAATTATATGAAAAAAAGATTATACTATTTCCATGTGCAGTGATGGAAATCAGCTTACAGAAATGAACCAATATAAAGAAATTTCTACACCCCTTTTAAATGCTCCACCTCAGTCGAAAAATGCAAATCGTTTGTTATGCATTATCACTTGATTATGTCGCTTTTTAGAATAGTACATGATTCTTTCGTAAGTCTCGAAGATATATTTTAATATCAATTTTTACTAGGTGGATATCAAACTGTGATCCCATTGAAACTGAAAGCTATGTAACTTACATAACATATTTATTACGTTTCATACTTTTTTAAATTAATAAAAAATATCATTTATCAAAATGTGGAACATGATGTGCGACGTGATGCCTACAATTTCTGAGAACAGTATAGCTCAAAGGAGTGGGCAATTCTCCTCGGAAGAATCTAATTTTGAGCAGCTAATGGAAAATATGTTGGATGAAAGGGACAAACTTATGGAAAATTTGAGGGAAACTCAAGAAGGGATGCAAGAGATACAGTCAAAATTGGCAGAAGTGGAAAGGGAAAGGGACTCGCTTCAACGGCAGCTTCAGGCAAATCTACCTCAGGTAAATCTTGATCTTATGTTTACTAAAGTAGGAATATGATGTTTATTTATGTGGACTTATCAATTTATGCGTTCTTAGTTTTCTTTGTCGTTCTTGAATTAAGATCGCATCACTCATCATGTTTTATGCATCACTTTAAATGTCATTCACTAGATGCTAGTGCTATCACTTTATAACCTTCAAACATTAAAATTAATATAATATGAAGGGGAAAAAACATGTGAAGTACTTAAGTGTATGTTTCTCAGGTAGTGCTTTCCATCTTTCTATATAATAACGAGGTATATGCTCAGCTGTCAAACATCCATCATGTAGTGTTTTTCTTTTTGTTTTGACAGATTGTGAGTATTTAATGTTTGAAATGCCTTTGCTGCACTTGGTGCTTTAAAAACATCATTTTTATAAACATTTGAAAATAATTGCTCCAGAGATTATTAAAAAGGATTTATTTATTATTATTATTAAGTAAAACTGTTTTAGAGCACTCTGCTAAAAATCTAAAAGTTTTGATTCAGTGAGTTTTGAAGGTGCCAAGACCATTTGCTCATAAAAAGAGTCTTTTAGAACTGTAGACTACTGAAAACTCCAATACTTTTTTTCTATAAATATTTTTAATGGTAACATATTTTTGAAATGGTTTTTATAGGATGGTGTGATGACTGTTTTTTTTTTTTTTAGTTTTGAGAGCTTTGCTATTAATGTAGAAAATAAGCGATGTATGGCGTAACATATGAAAAATGATACAATATCATAAATTGCATTGAAAATGTTGCTATGCAAAATCGTTAGGTACTTACTGAATATTTTTAATACCAAAATATGAACATTATTTTCCAATTGAAACACTGAACTTTATATTAAACCCCTCTCAATGATAATCATCTCTCAATCTCCTTTTATTTTTTTCTTTATAAAATCTTATAAGCATTTGTTCATTCTTCCCTTCTCCTCTTTTTTTAACTGAGTGTCAAACGATCGGCGTCACAAGATTATGGGCACACTCTGTCTCGAAATCCAAGACAGTCTACAACCATGCAGTGGCGGCTCCTGAGGGGGGTCATGGCCCCCTTTGAGAACTGTGCAAGATTTTCAAAAATGAGAGCTAGGGCTTCATTATTTGAAATTGTACTAACTGTGCCACTAGTTCTGACATTGGAGCAATTTTAGAATTTTTAATGTTCAGCCTATCAAAAACATTACTTAAAAGCAAAAAAAAAAATGTATTGTTTCATTTAAAAAAGTGTCACAATATAAATACAGCTGTGCTGTCACAAAGTGCAACTGAAATACTATTTTTCTTTCTGCGTTCCATAAAGGAATTCTTAACAATTTTACTAACTCATTTTATTTGATTTTTAAATGGGCTATATTTTTTAAAATTCTGAACAAACTTAATTCTTCAGTGTCCGTGAAATACAAAAAATTTACTAAGAAATCTTAATGTGCATCATTCCATTTGCAATAAATAATCCAAGGTTGGACCTGATCTTAATCGTTTCTGTTCCATTAACAATAAAGTTACTGGAGCTAGTTCAGCCTAATGTAATCAAATGTGTACTATTCTAGTGACCAAATAATGGGGGGATCTTGCATGATCTACAACTGATTTAATTTACTCCTTTTAGTTAAAAATGAAAATGAATTTGAAATACATTATAAATAATATTTAAAATTTCTCAGGAACTACTGATCAAAGCAAAATAAATTTTATATGAATTGATGGCGAATTTTATTTCACTAGGTATTTTTCAGGTATTAAATAAGTCGCGAGACCAGTACCTTTTAAAACAAAATTACCTACTTTAGAGGCTCCAACAGTGAAATAATACTCTGCGTCCACTGGCATGAGTTTCATTGTTGGTGACATCAGAGTGTTACTACTTGATCAGTGATTTTGGCTAAATTATATTTCGTTGAATAAGTTCTCGCTGTTTTACAACTGCTGGCGTTGCCGAAGTTGATTTTAGTTGTTTATGATAGCGACGCATATGTATAAATATACAAGTAAGCAAGCTTAAAATGCAATGTATGTTATTTCATGGAAGTGAAAACAACTTTGTTTTTTATAGATTTTGTGCCGAAAAGAAAGTATTTGCAGGGAATTTCACTGCATTATTTCATTCAAAAAAATCTGCAGTTGAAGCTCACAAAATTTTGTAGAGACTTACGGCAGTGATGCTGTGTCTGAAGCAACTTGTAGGGATTGGTTTCAATGCTTTAAAAATAATAATTTTGATCTTAAAGAGAAAGAAAGAGATCGCGGAAAAAGTTTGAAGACTGACAATTGGATGCAATACTTCATGAAAACTCATGTCTAATACTAGCCGAATTTGCAGAATCATTGGGAGTTGATCACACAAGTGTTTCAAAACCTTTGAAAGCATCACAGGGGAGGGGGAGTGATTCAAAACCAAGGTTTTGGGTGAGGTACCAGATCACGCTGAAAGACTTCGAACGGCGTTTTCCCCCGTATAACAACTGTTTCAATGGCAGAAAAGGAAAATATTTTCTATCGTATTGTAACTGGGGGATGTAAAATGGATATACTATGATAACAGTAACTAGAAAATCGTGGGGTAAACCCAACCATACATCAACATCTTCCGCAAGGCCAAGTATCCATGATTTCAAGCTTCTGCTCTGCATTTAGTGGCATCAGCTAGGTCAGGGCTGTCCAACTGGGGCCCGCCAACTTCTTATTCAGCATATTTCATTTTTCGAAATTTTATGATATCAAGAAGCATCCAAAACTACCATTCTTGGTCAAACCAGGGTTCCCGAAATTTCCTCTTGATCGCTCCTTTACTCCTTTAATTGCATTGGGAGAAAATAGGTATAGGACATCTACAGACCAAGGTCAAGCAGTCCTACCCTGCACACTGGTGTTCAAACGAATTCCTAGAAATAGTATTGCCTCGCGTTAGCAGGGGGAAACAGGGAGGGAAGAGCGAAACATTTTAGATAAGCAAAAGCCTGCCTGTAATTGGTTAAATGAAGACCCCCTTGACTGACTCTTACTGCCTTTGTTCATTTCGAAATTGAAAGGTTTGGAAGCACATATTTATGCGAAAGTGCTTTTTCGGCGATGAGCTACATCAAAAATCGTCACAGGAGCGCTCCCTCCGACAGTTCATTGTTAGATTTTCTTCGTCTGACAACGACAAACATCGATTTTGACATTCCTGCCCTTGTAAAGAAGGCGGATGGGCCTCAGTTTTCACATTAAAATGTAAGCAACTTGTTCTAGAAACCTTCTGTTACATTGTTTTATAATTAATAATTCAACTATTAATTGTTATTGTATAAGAGGTAAGAGATTATTGATCAACTTTTTCAAACTGCGGCCTGCCAGGTGATCAGTGACAGGAATTCTGGCCCGTAGGCTCTTTTCAGTTGGACAGCGCTGAGCTGAGTATAGTTTATCATGATTTGCTCAGACTAAAAGAAACCATCACATGGGAGACTGCCAACTACAATTAGAGCGATTCAGCCGAGTATTGAAGAAAAAAAGTATGTTCTACTAGCAGAGACACAAGAACATTTTGCAACATGACGACGCTTGGGCACACATTGCAATAGCGGTCAAAACCTACTTAGGGTTACTTAAGTGGAAAGTCCTACCCTACTCACTGCCCTTTACTGACACTGCCCTTTCTGACTACCACTTGTTCTGGTCAATGACACATTACCTGTCTGCACTTCCATCCTTATGAAATTTCTAAACTGTGGATTGACTCCTTGATAGCCTCAAAAGATGTATTGTTTTTCGCATGGCTGTGGAATCGGAGTCAAACTGATTTTGGAGTAAAAGAGTCGGAGTCTTTAGAAAATATGCCGACTCCAAGCTTCTTTTCTTTAACCCGGGAGAAATCGCGCACCTAACAGTGACGATGACCAAGTCACCCCAATTAGTTTTATCTAAAAATTTATAAATCATCATTTTCTATCTTTTTAAGAGCACCTGCCGTGGTTTGGTGTTTTTCATTTGTTAAAAACTGTATTTCTTTTCCTTGAAGGAAATCTAAAACTGGAGAACAAATCTGAAAAACCTACATCTCTTGCATTAAATGTGAACTATTTACTTGCTAGGACCTCTCCAATTATGCCTGTGATAAATGCATGTGAAATTTAGTATGGATATGCATTGAGTGTCTTTTCAATGGCTTTTCTGTTTTTTTGTTATTTTTTAAAAATATATTAAGTATTTCTTGATAAAGTGTTCTAATAATCAACTTAAAATCTTTTAAAGTGTTTCTTATGTGTAAAAATCTGTTTTACAAATTGACAACTTTTGCTAAAATATGCATGTATGCCATTGCTTTAAGAAAAATTAATAGATGTCATCATACAAGTACCCTGGGAGATCATTTGTTGTGCTGTTTGACCAAGTTCTCCGGGGTTGACTTCCGTTATTAAATGTGTAGGAACAGAGGGGACAAAAAATGTCAACACTATTTGACGAGTACTATAACGCTGCAGTATTGCCATTTTTAATGTGATTCAATAGTTTACTCTCTAAATATCACTAACACTGGCCAAATTAAAATTAGATTTAAAATTTAAAAAAATTGCCAAATTTGTCGCCAAGTTGGTGACCAAAATACTGGCGATACATATCGCAGAGCTGCCAAGTGCTCCGTTTTTCCCGGAGTTTCTCCGATTTTTATTGCGTACTCCGAAAATCCGATTTATTCCAAAAAACTCCGATTTTTCGACTTTTCTTCACTTTTCGTTTTCAAATGAAATTTCCTTATCCTTGAAGGCAGGAATTATGTACAAACTCAACAAAAGAGAAGACAATTTGATGCTTTGGAAGCATCAGTGTCAGGATAAACACTGAGGAGAGAGACGATGGGAGAACATCAGTTTTTGATCGAGCATTTCAGCTGCACACGTGTTAAACATCGCCGCCATGTTTGGTCATTCACAAGATGGAAGTCGACGATGCTAAGTGCCTAAGTTTTCAAAGACAGAGCAGATTTGAGTGTTTTTCTTAACTGAAAAATCATTAAAGTAAAGTAAAATGTGCTACTTTTTTTTAAAATATTTTAAATAATTTTCTTGAGAAATGAAAAAAATCATACTATTTAAAATTTCATCTTATCCTCACTGCTTTGGAAGTTATTGTGCTAAATATTCTCAATTAAATTGTAGTTTCATGAGGATTTTAAGTTATTTGTATGGAACAAGTTCAAACATTTCTTACCTAATTTTTGACTTAGTCGCCATATTTGGTCATTTTGTGAGATTTAAGCACTTAAGTCTTTTTTAGTGACCTAGTTTCCAAAAACGGAATAAGATGCATTTTGCATAGCTGCCAAGTGCTCCGTTTTTCCCGGAATTTCTCCGTTTTTTATTGCGTACTCCGAAAATCCGATTTTTTCCAAAAAACTCCGTTTTTTTTTTTTACTTTGCTTGTACACTTTTCGATTTTTGAGGAAAAAGAAGAAATTTCCCTATCCTCGAAGGCAGGAATTGTGCACAAACTCAACAAAAGAGAAGACAATTTGATGCTTTGGAAGCTTAGTGTCAGGATAAACACTGAGGTGGAGCGTCGATTGGAGATCGTCGTTTTTTCATCGAGCGTTTCAGCTACGTGTAAAACGTAGCCGCCATGTTTGGTCATTCACAAGATGGAAGTTAGTAGACGATGCTTAAGCGCCTTCGTTTTCAGACAAAGCAGAATTGGGTGTTTCTTTTAACTACAAACTAATGAAAAAAGCAAAATGTGCTGCAAAATGTTTTTTTTTTGGTTATTTTAAATAATTTTATTGAGAAATATGAAAACAGTTATACTATTTAAAATTTCATTTTATCCTTATTGCTTTGGGCACGAATGTGCTAAAAATTCTCAATTAAATTGTAGTTTCATGGGGATTTTTTATTTTTAAATTATTTTCATGCAATAAATTCAAAATTTTGTATCTGAATTTTTGACTTAATCACCATATTTGGTCATTTGCAAGATTTTAGTACACTAGACTCTTAAGTGGCCAAGTTTTCAAAATCGGAATTAGATGTTTATTGCAATGAATTGAAAATAATACAAAATGGGCTGGTTTTTTTTTTTTCCCCGGAAAATTCTAAATTTTTTTCTTGAAAAATGCAAAAATTTTTCTTCAGAATATTATTTTATCCTCATTGGTTTAGACTCTAATATGCTAAAAACTCGCAATTTCGTCTAAATTTTAGTTTTTTAAGGGTCATTAATTATTTATAATTGCTTTTCATGCAATAAATTCAAAATTTTATATCTGAATTTTTGACTTAGTCGCCATATTTGGTCATTTGCGAGATTTTAGTACACAAGACTCTTAAGTGGCCAAGTTTTCAAAATAGGAATTAGTTGTTTATTGCAATGCAAAATATTGAAAATAATGCAAAATAAACTTTTTTTTCTTTTTTCGGAAAATTCTAAATTTTTTCTTGAAAAATGCAAACTTTTTTCTTCAGAATATTATTTTATCCTCATTGGTTTAGTCTCTAGTGATAAAAACTTGCTATTTCGTCTAAATTTTAGTTTTTTAAGGCTAATTAATTATTTATAACTACTTTTAATGCAACAAACTCAAAAATCTATTGTATTGAATTTTTCGCGTTGTTGCCATGTTTGGTCATTTGCAACATGAAGTAGACAAGACTATTAATAGCCTAAGATCCCGAAAACAGAATTAGTTGTTTGTCTCAATGCAAACTATTAAAAATAACAAAAGGCAAAAAGTTATGTTTTTTTTAAAAACAATTTTCTTGAAGGGGAAATTTTATCTATTTGATCCTCATTGCCTTGTAGGCTTTGCTATAAACTAAAATATTTCATCTAAATTGAAGGTTCCTGCTGACTTCTCATTTATTTATTTTTTAATTTTTATTATTATTTTTTTTTTTTAAATAAATCAGAAACCTATTTTAACTTAAATTTTCCATGTGCAAAAAAAGTATTGAATATCTCTCTTTAAATCCTATTCATCTATTACTTTTTTAGGGAAGTTGTAAAAACTGCCTCCCCCACTCCAGATTATATATCAAAACTTGGCGACATTGGTGACCACTAAGTTTTTGAAGTCTAGTGGCCACTTTCAAAATTTCAGAGTCTTGATCTATGAAGTTGCTTTACTTCCAAGTATAAGAAATAATTGTGTTTTTTAATCTTCAATATGTTCTTATGTATGTAGGATATGTATACAAGCATATTTTTTAAAAAAAGATTGCAGTTTTATTAAATCAAACAGTAATCATGTTTTTTTTTTTTTTTTTAACTTTTCAATATGTATCTATGTAATGTTGCTTTTTTAATGTAAAATAATTTTGTTTTAAACTTGGTTGTAGTTTTGTTGAAAATCTAACATGAAAATTCAGAAAAGCATTTAAAAAGTGCTTAGAATTTATGGAAACTTATGGTACAGAAGGAAGGTTTAGCGCAGGCCACAATTTCATGCTCCTATTTTAACCCTCAGTGCTCCTATTTTTTCCCTTAAGTGCTCCTATTTTTTGTATCTTGAAGTTGGCAGCTATGATATTATATTATAACTACATTTTTTTTTATAAGGGTCATCTAACAGTTTGTTGGCTTGGTCTGAAATACTGTTACAATGCATTCTACTACAGTGTTCACACATATACGTACAATCGAACCCAGTTTTACGACAGCTACAGTTCGTAACACAATGTTTTACAGTTGCAAGATATGAGTAGGAGAATTTCACTTGGAGCAGAGGTAATTGTCATGATCTTAGGAATCAGTCTGTTGCTTGAAATTTATTTCCAAACCCATTCTTCTGCTGGAAATTTAAAACCTAACCAAGTTTGAATAAAAGTTTGTGAAAAGCAAGTAATTGCAAAAATGTTCCTAAAGTTAACTTTTGATTTATTAAAACTCCCACCAACTTCAGATGTCACTCGTCAACATCTTTTTAAGGTTTCCATCAGAGTTTTTAGGGTCAACACCAGATTCAAACTTGGTTAGGTTTTAAACGTCCCCAGAAGAGTGGGGTTGGCATTATACTTCATGCAACAGACTGATTCCAAAGTTTATGAAGATTACCTCTGCTTCAAGTGAACTTCTCCAATTAATATCTTGCAATTGAAAACATTATGTGTTTCAAACTGTATCTGTCGTAAAGTTAGGGTTGATTGCACGTCTATGTGTCGACACTGTAGTGGAATGCACTGTAACAATATTTCGGACCAAACCAACAAAATATTAGAAGATAGCCCCTTATATAAGATTTAAAAATAATAACCAAAAGTAATATTAAACGTTAATAATATCCACTGCGAGAAAATAATCTCAGTTAAAATATACTGTTCCTGATTTATTTAAAGCTTAAATAGTTAGCCAAGCATTAACATTATTTTGTAGACTATTGCCGACACAAACGAATTATAAACTTTTGTAACAAATAATTGCATTATTTTAGTAAAAACTTTAAGTGAACGTCATTACATTGTTGATCCATTTCAAAAAAAAAAATAATTATCTCTAAATTTTGTTGAAGTTACTTTTTAGTTTTTGTTGTGAGTTTTCTGCATATGGTTAAGTCAGGGTTGGCCGGATTGGACCCAATTGGGTTGGACCCAATGGGTTTTTTTGAAAAAACCCATTTAAAAAAACCCATTATTTAGCCCACTTTTGGGTTTTTTAAAATTTTCTGAAAACTTTTTTTTAAGAAATAATTAATTTAAATACTTTTACAATTTAAACTTCTTTTTTATTTCTTCTTCACAATAGGCAATGGATATAAAAAATGAATTTTGAACTTTAATAGTATTTCTTAACTCTTAAAGGCATTAAAAAATGCTTCAAAGATTTTAAATAAATATATTTAACTTTTTTCCTTCAACTGGTCAATAAGGAGCTCAAGTTATCTTGACTAAGTCCTGTCACGTCAGATTTTCTCAATATTTGCAGATTGTACAAAGGATACTACTTTAGCTAAAAGGCTCTCATGTGAATTATTTTCTGCAAACCAACACGTCACAAAACTCGAATAAACAAGGTATATTTTTTAGAAATTAACAGGTTTTACAAATGGTCGGACAGAAAATGGAATAGGATGTACAGCATTTTCATTATCTTACGAAAAAGTTTAATATTTCTTACTCTGTACACAGAAATAGAAAAACAGGCAACATAAAATTCAAAGAAATGTCTTGATTAAGCTGGAATTCAGTCAAAAGGGATTTAAACTACTTGAAGTTCTGCAGTAGTTTTGCATAACAAAATGAAATACAATAAAGTAAAATACAAAAAAAAAAAAAAATGTCGAAATTAAAAACAAACAAATAAACAATAGATTTTATCACTCAAGAAGTAACTTTGCCTTAACTGTTGGTAATCATGGAAACTAAAAAAATCTGAAACTTCACCATTCTTGAATTTTGTCGTCTTTTATACCTTTTTTCAGAAAACGCTGAATTTTCCAGCTTTTTTTATCAAGACAATTTTTGTGCTTTGTCCATATACTTATTCTACAATATGCTACGAGTACCCCACCTTTCCCCTAAAAAAAGACAAAAAAAACCCACATTTCTTTTAAAAAAAAACCCAGCTTTAGTTGGGTTTTTTTTTGGGTTTTATTTAAAAAAACCCAAAAAACCCTGGGTCCATGGGCTTTTTTAAAAAAACCCGGGTTTTTGCCAACCCTGGGTTAAGTTGGTGAAATGGTGAAACTGGACTATCTACATAAAAAGTGTGCTTCAGAATTTGTGTATAACAGTGGTCCCCAACAATGTTTTCAGAAACCTATTTCTAAATATTTGGCTAACAATTTGTAACTTTGTCATTAATCGTGCTCTTCGAGTTGTAACATTTCATAAAACAACGGGCAACACGGATCAGCTTCGCGGGTCGGATACAGCACCTGGCCGTAGGTTGAGCACCACTGGTTTACAATATTGTTAGGAGTGAAATAAAAAAAGGAACCTTCCTGTAACATTATTAATTTTCAAGCCGTACGCGTATAAAATCATAGTACTGAACTGATCAGTGTGCAATGTTTCACATGGAGGGGGGGAGCAGCAAGAGGGGTTGGGGTCGGAACTGTCGAGGTTTTAGTGTACACTTTATGTATTAACATTGTGCAAAAATTCAGCTTTATCTTAATTAGTTGCAAAAAGTAAAGCATATAATCATAAAGTGTTTCGGAGAGGTTGGGGATGAAAGCAAGAGGGGTAGGGGTCGAGACTTTGTGTTTTTTTAGTGTTTTCTTTACTTACTAACATCCAGCCAAAATTCAGCTTTCTCTTAATTAGTTGCAACACGAAAAGAGTATAATCATAGTACTGCTCTTGCAGTGTTTTGGAGCAGGTGGGAAGGGGAGAGGTGGGGGGGGGGGTCGGGATTTTGTGGTTTTTTAGTGTATACTTTACGTATTAGTATCCTGCCAAATTCAGTTTTCTTATTAGTTGCGACACAAAAAGCATATAATCATAGTACTGCTATTGCAATGTTTCAGAGGGGGTGGGGGGAAAGCAAGATTGGTAGGGACTTTGTGGTTTTTTAGTGTATACTTTATGTACTAACATCCTGCCAAAATTCAGCTTTCTCCTAATTAGTTGCGACACGAAAAGCGTATAATCATAGTATTGCTCCTGCAATGTTTCGGAGGGAGTGGGGGGAAAGTAAGAGGGATGGGTGTCGGGACTTTGTATTTTTTTAGTGTATACTTTATTTGCTAACATCCTGCAAAAATTCAGCTTTCCCTAAATTAGTTGCGACAAAGCCTATTTTTTTACCTTCATTGACTAGGCTAAATGCTCCCTTCCTCTCCAAATAAAAATAATGGCTGTGAAATGGTTGAAAACAAATAAAATAGCAAGCACCATTTCCAAAAAGTGGGACGTGTGGTGGGAAAACGGTAGTCATATTTGGACCTACGGGGTCATTTTACATACAAACAGCAAGAATTATATCAGAAGCATTTTAAAGTTTTTTTTTTTTTTTGGCACAGTATAATTTATATACAAGTCTGAAGTGGAGGTCCTTTGTAATAATATCATCTATAGAAATGTTTAAATCAAACCCTTATTTTATTTAAATGTGAAAAATAAAGCGTAGTAGAGGGGACATGGGATGTAACATAACGGACAGCTGACAAATTCTTACTGTGCATTACAATTACAACAAAATATCAGATTCAAAAATGACTCTTCTGTTGCTAAAAGTTGGATAAGGGTAGGCTACGCCATTAAAAAGCTGGGAGGATAATTTTCAAATTTTTTAATTTTATTCTGGAGAAGTTGCAATGTAGCATTTGAGGGGATGCCCCATTCACCTGATAAAGCTTTGTATCTTGACAGATCATTCAGTAAAATATTGTTTTAAAACATCTTTTAATGTTTCATAAGGTGTGCAATTTCAGAAATTAAAATCTTGCAAGATTTAATCTCCATGTGTTTCCCTTATGCATTTGCATCACCTTTTTAAAAATTTGGAAAATAATTTTTTTAACGACATATTTAAAAAAGAAAAAAGCAGTTAATTGATTTTACATATTAATGAACACTTAGCTCTTTTTTTTTTTTTGGTTAACTGTTTCATATTGAAATGAATTTGTAACACCAACGTTAATGCAATGTGTAAGAAAATTGAAAAGCAACATTATTTAAAATTGGCAGTAAGAGTTTTTTTCACACTAAAATTTCTTTGAATGTGGTGATATATATATATATATAAAAAAAACCTAATTTCCGTCAAAAAGATTCATGAACAATTTGTTGTTTGAATCCTGTTCAAAATTAACAGTTGAAGGATGATTAGGATAAATTGAATAATTTTTAGCGTTATGCACAAAGAAAGCTATTGGCTGGTTGTTTATATATATATATATATATATATATATATATATATATATATATATATATATATATATATATATATATACATATATATATATATATATATTAGGGTGGTCCTTATTTATATGGGAAAAAAAATTTTAATCGTACGCTTTTCTCTCTGTATCTCGATAGAGTGTATTTTTTTCCAATAGTCTTGGATGGTCAATAGTCTTGGACAAAGTTTCTAGTTTATCTCCTAAATACCATAAATGATTTATAAATTTTCCAATCGTTGCTTCTGCTGCATGTCTGTCATCATTTTGTACGCTGCTAGTTTTTTAGACACATTATATTATTTAAAAGCATGGATTAGTTTGCTGCGATAAACCATGTTTTCATACAGCATTTAACTGTAAAACAGCAATCAAGGGTTTTTTCTTCATGTACGGTCAATTTAAATTGTTTCCTAAATATATAATTTTTCAAACAACAAATTCCTTTTGCCACCCATCTGGCTCAGGGATAAACTCCAGGTTGCCGAAAACACATCCCTCTAGAAACACCACGAAATTTTATTACAGGTTATGAGAATTCCCTGTAATCTTAAAGGGAAAGATCTTTCTCAATTCTGCTTTTTACGAATGATAATATGTCATCAACTTGGTATTTTAGAATTTAAATGGTATGTGTACTTGATTGAAATGTTATAAGTTCTGAATGATGAAGATCTTTCCACAAAATTTTGAAGCCGTTAAATAATGGAATATCGGGTCTAGAACTAAGAAAGGCAAGAACTTCTTTAAAGGCACACTCTGCAGTACGATTTGTGTGACTAATGTAATCTATCACCATTTAGTTTTTGCTCTAAAACATTGCGTGCGCAATTTATACGGCCAGTGTTGCAAGCCATTGTATCAAACACTACAGCTTGAACAGTTAGCAATAAATTGCAATCATCTAAGATATCATATACAACTGAAGAAATATCTAAGGAATTCCGAGTAGCTGTTCAACATTGGGACCTGAAGCTATCACGGTAAGCCTATCGGCTTTCTTTTCCAGTTACATCTGGATGTAGCTTTGTATCCCAGCAAATAACTGCAAAATCTAAGTTTAAATTCATGAAATCTGATTTTACCTCTCGAAAATTTTCTCTTGCTCTCTTAAGGGATGTACGATTGATCACAAGGTCATTTGGATTTTAATTTACTGCATCTACATAGGCTGTTAATAAATGAACAGCATCTCTATCCCTAATATGACATTTATCTAACAGTGATGGAAGGCGAGCAAATATCAATAGTTTTCTAGCGTTTTTGCATTGTGGTAGACCAGATGTAGAAAAGGTTCAATAGGGGAGGATAGATACTCATTTCGGTTACTAAAGCTTGTGAATCGCAAGAAGAATTGGATGATAATAATGGACTAAGTACTGAAATAGAAGAAAATTAATTTAAAGTATAGATTTTTACATTATTCCGATTTGGAATTTTTTTTTTAAATTTATATTTTAGATATGGAAAATACAGTATATTTTTATGTTCGAGTAATCAAGGATTTTTCGAAATTTATACTTTAAAAATAAAAAATTGCATAAGCATTTAGGTATGTTTTTAACTAAAGAACAGGGAATTAAAGCATAATTGCCATTACTTATATTTATACCATTAAAACCATGCAACCCTATTTGCCACACTATAACATACACAGGAAATTTTGTAAATCTACACCCCCAAAGCCTCAAGGAGGCAGTTTGTTGTTGTCAAAGATCATTCATTAATGGCCTTTGTGATCCCTTGTGTCCATCTTGGTGGAAAGAAATGTTCCCCTGTCGCATGGTTTGAAACGAGTGCAGAATAGCGGTATGCCTGACCCAAGGTCTACATGTACCCTCTGTAACATGTAAAAATTTTACAGAATGAAAGCAAGAGAATGGTCGATCTGGAAGTAGCAGCATCTATTCAGGGTCAAAATTACTTTAAATATAATACGTTAGAATACTTTTGCATAAAAATGAGAAAATCTGCAATTTTTTCTTCAAAACTCAAAAAAGGGGCCCCTAGGGGCACGTGTTAATATTCATGGATTGAATTAAAAATTTGCATAGATCATTTATTTGTATAATGGAACAAAATGAGGGGGCGTCGCGTAAAATATCTGCAACTTCAAAAATAAGGACCACCCTAATATATATATATATATATATATATATATATATATATATATATAAATTGCATATATTTTAAAGTATTTTACTTTTTAATGTTTTTTTAATTTGTAAAAAAAATACATTTTTAAAATTTTTCCAAAAAAATCGCCCGGAAAAACTTTTTTTCGCTTCAAAATTTCTGGTAATTTTGCATCTCTACTAAAGACTTCTATAAAACTTTTTGAACATACTTATTTCATAACAAAAATTAATAGTTGAAGAATTTTATTTTTTTTAATGTAATGCTTTTTTAAAAATTATTATTCACCTGCACTAGAAAACAGTAAAAATGCAAGTCTTTTTCAATAATTTTCTCTACACCCAACCTTTAGCTTAGAACTTTTTAAGATGCCTTATAATTTTCATAAGAAATAAAAGTGGATGAAATAGCTACTAGTAATACTAAAAATAATTGCCTCTAAGCTACAAAAATGTCTACCTACTGACCACAGGCTACTAACTAAATATTTGAATTTTCATATATAATGAACTGAAAACATTTTTCAAAAAATAATTTCGAGGAGGAGGGGAAAAGAAAATCACCACTCACAAAAATAGTCAAACTGTTAACTAATTTTATAAAGTTAAGAATAACAATTAAAAAAAAAATCGGCGATGGGGAGATTGTTGTAATAATGTTTTTATTCTTTTAATTAATCAGCTGTTGATTAATAGACTAATTATTAGAGATGCATCGAATATTCTGTTGGTATTCGGTATACTGCATATCAGGGTTGTTTGGTTTTAAACCACGGTTTAAACAAAGTGGTTTTTAAAAAAAATGTGTTTTTTTTTTTTTTTTCTTTCTTTCTTTTTTCTTTTTTTTTTTTTTTTTTTTTTTTTTGAAAATCTTCAGTTTTCCCCCAAATGTTTTCATAAATTTCACACATTATTGCAAAGAGGGAAATAAAAAAATGCTAAGTTGCTAGCAAAGCTTTATAGATAAATTACAGATTTAATAAATTTAGAAACTTATATTTTTTAAGGTAATGCAAGTTTGCTAAATAGGTTTTCTTTTATTTTTCTTCTTTTAAACCAATTTAGCTTTTCTATTAGGCACTAAATATACAAAGTTTTTCTAAAATTACGTGGAGAAAAAATCCAAGTAGCTCTTTTTTTATTTATTTATTCAGAGGGGTTGTTTCCTTCAATCGAAAGTAGTACTTTTAGTCACTGAAATTGATAGAATAAGCAAAAAAAAACATAGACCCAGAAAATACTTTTATTTTCCTAACAGTTATTTTTTAATAAATGATTTAAAATGTCCAATTTTTCAAACAAGGCGTGATCTTGATGACGTCACAAATGATGCTATTTGGTGCATCTTTCTTCCGCGTTTCCACGTTATGATAATCAAGAAGCGAATTAAAATTGCGCTCTACGTTTGCGATCAACCTTATCGTTGCCAATACACGTGAGTAAAGATGCGAATTAAATATTTTGCTCTGTGAATGTCAACACTGAATTACATTTCATCATTTGTGATGTCATCGGCAGAAGCGTAAAGAATGAAAGCGCACCGATTTAAGTATTTTTTTTTTTTTTAATATTAAACTTAAACAAATTATTTAAAAAATGGTCAGATCCTATTTTTTTTAAGCATACTTTTTCAGAAAAAAATACTATCCCATTATCATTATAGTTAAATCTTTTGCATTTCAAAAAGCATATTTCAACCAAAACTTTATTTACTACCTAATTTGCTTGATTACTTAAGATTTATTGAGATAGATTATGTACCATTTGCATATCGATTTGCCCCGCAACCGTAATGGCAAAATGGCTGACGGTTCTCTGCGACCTGAATGTTGTGGTTTGTGGACATGTGGAAGAAGTAAATATCAGGGGGAGGGGGTGCACCTCGAAGCAATTCTAAATTTCGATTTTTTAAAAATTATTTTTTGTGCTAAAATTTTATATATTTCGCTTGATTGGGGGAAGGGGGCAATCGAGGGAAAATGCCGTTGCCAGTGCATCGAATTTTAGTTACGACCTAATTTAAAACTTAATTTAAACCACCAGCCTGTACTGTAAGACTAGTCAGAATGAATGTGACTATAATTCATTAATTCATTTTAATATTTTGTTTGTGTTGGTAAACAGAAAACACTGGTAAGCTTTCTCATATTTTTTTTTCCATATGTTTTCCTTTTTTCTGTTATGTTGAACCGTTAACTGTTTAATTTTTTTTTTTTTTTCCTTTCTTTATTTTACAGCGATTCCAATCCGATGTTTTATTTAACTATATTTGTAGTGAATCACGTTTATGATTAAGTATGTTCTTGGATTGAAAAACTGGTTTCAGAAAACATTGTAAGAATTACACGCGAGAAAGCTTGATGAAACAAAAGAAATCAACTTACATTTATGAAGTTGGCGATGCTATTGTGTGCGAAAATATTGAATTTGTGTAACTTAATGCGAAAATATTGACGTTGTGTAACTTAAATTTCTGGAGTTGAGCTAAGTAAACTATGCTATTGAGCAACTGCTCTGAAACTGTACTTAGAGATTCACATATTAGTCGTTATTCGTTAAATCATTTTACTGTCGCGGCTTTCTAAAGAGTTGTTTTAATTGCGTTGCTAGAACTTCTATTTTGATGAATTGTCGGTCCTCGAAACGTTTCTAAAGATGTCCTACAAATGCGTTTTTCACAGTTCAATTTTGAAAATTCTCAGGGGTGGGTCCTCGAACCTCCTCTCCCCGTAGCACCACCAAAGTTTGTCAATCGACTGCAATTTCGAAAAATTCCCGGGGAACTTCCCCGAACCTCCCTTTTCAAACCATCCTTGGAGATCAAATTTGCGTTTTTAACGTTTCAATTTCGAGAAATGAATGTGAGAGCTCTCCCGAACCTCTTCTTCCCCTATTATTGTCAAAGATAATTTAAAATGCATTTTTAAGACTACTAGTTTGAAAATTTTCCGTGGGAGATAGGAAAGTTAGAAATATATATAAGTGCTTTCCCCCGAAAAATCTGCAATTCTTTTCGCATATAATATTTCAAATGTTTGTTATGTATTCACCTAAAAGCTTTTTTTTTTCTTTCTTTTTGACATTAAAAGCGACTTTCCAGACTAATGTGCAGTGATGATTCTGTATGCACCCGGGTAAAAACGCAGTCTCTTTGTTGCTAATGTGCTTATTTCCATGCTGAAATTTTGCTTAGAAATTGTGCGCAGTCGATAGATGCTTTAAAAAATATTGTCCGCGCTCAAAAATTAAATGTTATTGGTTTATTTCCCGGGACATCGACATGCTTTGTGGACTCGTTTCTAATTTCAGCTAGCGTTGCTATGGGGACGGCCGCATTATGTATATATTTTCTCCTCTCTTCCCCAGAAAATCCCCGTGCGGGAAATACAAATCTTTAGAGCTAGCTGCTACTTATAAAGCAAGTGGAAAGGCAAGCTTTTTGTGCTTCGTGGTTTATTTTAACTCATAGCTGCTTGTACTCCTGGTTTCTTGCAGGAACCAGGGTCTAGACCCTGGGAATTTCAAGAACTGTAAGAAAAAATAGATTACTTTTCTTAACTTTAATAATTTATGAATTCGGTGTTTTTAATGTTATGTTAGTATGCCAATTGAATGCTAGAAACTGTTCCTGTCCACAAAGGCGCCCCGAACTAAAAGTTTTGGGAAGGCGAAGATTATCAATTTGTAGAATTAAATTCCAATTTTACTGAATGATGAAATGCAAGCTTGCATACGTATCAAACATACATAACATCGAATGAGAAAGAACATTAGGCATCATTAAAAAACAATTTTTTAAAAAATCTCAATGTTGCAGTATTTTTCTCGAAATTTGCCGAATCGTCAGCAAAAGTTTCGAAATAATTATATTTTAGGAGGTAACAGTGACCTCCCATCAAGGCGTCCCTGCCTGTCCTCATTACTTTGAAAGTAACTTCGTAGGTAAGGAAGGCAAATAATTTTCTTGTGGTGGGAGGGAGGGTGGGGCAGCTTACCTGGGTTAGCTTGCTTGAACAGTCCAGAAATGGAACTTTTTTCATTTTGCTAAAGCAGACCTCAAAGCAGCCCTTCCCAATGTATCGACCGCCGCACTCAGCCGTGCGGGGGGCCCGCTACGCGGACCCCCCGGGCGGTGGAACCTAAGGCCTACGGCTAAGAGGTGGGGTGCGTGCGGAGAAAAGCCCTTCCCAATGTAAATTTGCTCTTTAATTTCTAGTTTAAAGCAAAATTATAAATTTGGAAATATTCGATCGAGGAAAAGTAGTATTGAAATAAAATTTTATAATGTCTCTCGCTGCAAAATTTGCTAATTACACACCAAAAAAAAAAACCTATATTTGTATTTTTTTTGCGAAGTTGCAGAAGTTCCAAGATTTGAAAATCCTTCACAAAGCGGAACTACTTTGGTTCTACTACGTCAGTTTCCTCGGTCCTCCTCGAAGTGTTGATCACGCACATCTCTCGTCCATCAGGCGACGCAACACAATAGCTTCTCGGAATAGGAGCGCGGTATTTATGAAATTCGTCTCCAACTCGTCGTTCCATTCCCGCCACAACCATTTCTCACACACATTCCCTCCAAGATCATTTATCCGAAAAGATGATTTATTCTTTTCTGTATATTGGAGAGGTTTCTCTTTGCCCCCGCAGGAATGTTACTCAGTGCAGAAGGGGTTCTGCGTTCTGGAAGCTGACTGTTTTCCCATGTTTCACTTGCTCGATCACGCTGTTCAACGCCCCCCCCCCCCTTCCCCCGATCGATTGCTATTGAAAAATGCTTAAATTATTGTGAGTAGATTTTGGTTAGTATATATGAGGCGTTTAGTAGAAAAACCAGGCGCAATCCTTGATTTTTTGGAAGTTTTTCTTTCACAATTAGATTTTTTGTCGATTATCACGTCGCAAAGCTATTTGGAACGAATCTCTCTCAATCGGGTCTAAAACAGCTGCCAAAGAACGCTGAAATTTAAAAAATGCTTCTACCATATCGCCCCTGTAAAAAAGTGCAGGAAATATCAACAATATTATTTTTATAAATTGTTTAATCAACTCCCATTTTTGATTATATCGACTAGTACAGAATACGAAATTAAGATGCTAAAAAATATAATTTGGAATTTATGTATGAAAAAGCTGATTTACTTCAAAATCAGTTCAGTCCAGATTATTTTTATATCTTAACATTTCTCGCCAATATGCTCGTGGTATTTTACTCACTCATGTTATGGTAATTCGCTCAATAAAATGGGCTTAAAATTGGAATAGAAGAAGAACAAAATCGAATTTTCGAAAAGTCACTCCGAGGTGCTCACCCCTATGCTACGAACTAATTTTGTGCCAAATTTCATGAAAATCGGCCCGAACGGTCTAGACAAGGGGTTCCCAACCTGCGGCGAAGCATTTCTAAAGGGGGGTCGCGACATTATCCCTAAATTTTAAAATGTATCATTGCATATTTTAAAAATCAAAATACATGGGGGGGGAATGGAATCATTTTGGAGTAGCATCAATACTTGAGCGCTGTGGCGAATTCAGGAGAGGGACTAAGGGGCTGCAGCAACCCCCCCCCCCATCCTCTCTCCTCATATCAGAGTATCTGATCCTCAGCATCCTGTAAGATTATTTAAAACTTTGGTCTAGGGACTTCAACAAATTTCCGTAATTGTGGTTTTTAGGACTTAATTTTGGAAATATACCAGGGAAGAGCTCCGAACCCTATCCGTCCCCTAATTTCATTAAAAAAATCAATTAATCAATCAAAAATAGCCAAGAAGTGGGTTTTTAAAATTTTAATTTAAAAAAATAAATTACAGGGAATGTCTACTGTTCCCTTTCACACAATTAAATATCGTATAAAATTTCGTTTTTAGGGCTTAAAATTTAAAAACTTCCGGATGAGGGTCTCCGAACATTTCCGCGTGTCATCAAAGATAACATATATTCTATTTTTTGGATTTACATTTCGAAAAATTTCTTTGGGAATGCCCCCAATCCTTTCTTTACCCACATTATTAAAACTCGTCTAAAATGTCGTTTTTGAAACTTAAATTCCGAAAAAAATCCGGGGGAGTTACTCCGAATTTAAACTTTTTCCCTAATGTTCACAAAGATTGCCTAAAATTGCGTTTTTAGGATCTCACAGGGGTGCCCATCCCCTCCAAGTTCAACGGCGCAAATCCCCCCCCCCCCCCCCCATTTTCTCACCCTTCTTTCTCTTTTTCATTTTTTAGCTCTCATTTTTTATTTTATTTATTTTTTTTTTCTTGATAGGGTAAATGCTCCAGTAGTCGGCCATTTAAGAGATCAGTTGTTGGCTTTTGTTAACCAACAGATTTCAGCAATCAATACTACACAGAAAACATTGTAAGATTTTAGGCTATACCTTTCTGATAATGATTCACTAACTTATTTCTGGAATAAAAACATTTTTATTTTAAAAACCAAGCTATTGTTAATGCGAGTAAATGCTTCAGTAGTCGGCCATAGAAATCCAATGCTGGTCCATGCATGACCCAGTAGTCGGCCGTTTCATTTTTAGCAATCGAGCTTGAGCCACTGGAGACATTTTATGCGATTGGTTCCAGGGCTCTTTTCAGAAGTAAAGTAGTTAAACTCACACAGTTCAGAACTCACTGGAAGAAGAACTTTTAGTAGTGACAAAGGAGGCCAAAAGCAACGAAGATACCGACGTCGGTGACGCACAACCAAAACATTGAAAATTTTGAGCGATTCCTAGACAATAGAAATGATTTTTCTGATTTGTTGTGGAAGGAAGATTCTATCATGGAAATGACGCAAGTGATCGTGGATGCGTTAGTGCTCTACAAGGAATTAAAGAGCAAAATTCTTAACTTATTTATGTTTTCTTTATGCATGTTGTGCATAAAAGTCGATATAAGTACACATTAAACTTATTATACGATTAGTCATCACTAGAATGAAGTATTTTGTTATCTACGGAACCAAACCCCTATTTTAACACTGGTATTAGGTCTGAATTTACGTGGCATTTCCGCGGAACGTAACCCCCGCGTAAAACTTGAGTCTACTGTATATATTTGGTTATAGAAGCAGTAATAAGAAGTGGTACCAACATTTGAAATAATTAGCCTTAGTAAAATCAAATCACCAACGTTAGATGGTTTGATAAGAAAAACGATTAATCACCATTTGGTAATGACATGTTGAGTAATAGAACTTTTATTCTAAACGCAACGATGGTCTGTATTTACAACACCTGTTTTGAGAATCCTAAATTAAAATCAACATTAGAAGCAATAAAATGACAAAATGAATCTTTTTATCAAAAAAAGTTAAGGCACAAAGTTTAAACATTTTCTTTTGAAGAAATAACGTCATAAAGGGAACTTTTACTCAAAACCGCTCTGTGTCAATACTTTATTTTTATTGTTATTTCATGAACATTAGAAAATCCATATAAAGTATGCAGTTGACTACTGTGTAGATCAATCAAACAGCATAGAACCTGTTGTCAATTTGCCATGGCCGACTAGTGGAAATGCATAAGAATTCAGTACCCAGTGGTCAGCCACCCCTCTAAAAATAATTGAGTCTAAGGTGGAGTTTATTTTTTAATTGAAACGTTATGTTATACAACCCATTAAAACATAATTAAAAGCAAATTTCCAATAGAACAAAAAAACATAAGAGTACTTAACATTTAAAGATGTGTCTTCTTAACAAAAAGTTAAGCAGAATCGTAAACTCGGATGATGGGCACACCATTTAAAATAAAATGACTCGTTACTACATAAAAAGTACCCACAACTTCACTGATATTGGATGATAATTGGGGATTGGTAAACGAATGGGGGAATGCATCATATCTGATTTTGAGTCATATACTTAATATTTATAAGCAGTTTTTTTGTCTTTGTGGCCGACTACTGGAGACTGACCGACTACTGGAGCACTTACCCTATTACTTATTTATTTATTGTTAATTGTTATTATTATTGTTTTTTTATTAGAAAAGTTCTGAGCTACGCCAATGACATACCACATACACGCACAAACTGAATAAATAAATGAAATAAAATATAAACAATAAAATAATATAAATAAAAAGGAAAGCAATAAATTTAAATAAAAAATGTAAACAATCCCCCCCTCCCCAATGATTTTGATGGCGCATCTTGCGCCATAATCCTTCCTTGTGGGCACCGCTGGGATCTCAAAGTTAAAAATATTACGAGGAAGGGTCGTCCAAACCCCTTCTCCGGACAACTTCAACGACAATGGTCCACAACTGCGCTTTTTTAGAATATTTCATTTTCATTTTCGAAAAATTAGAGAATCCCCCTCTCCTCTCCCTTATCGTTAAAAATCGTCTAAAATTTAATTTTTAGGGCTTCAATTTCAAGAAATTTCTTAGGCAGAGTCTCCGAGCTTAAACCATTCATAAAAGTCCCCGAACCTCTCCTCCTCTTAACATCACTAGAGATCTTGCGAACTGCAATTTAAGAAATACACTTTCGAACATTTTCTTGGAAAGGACCTTCGTGAATGTTACATTTACGACTGTAGGTTCATATTGTTAATTCTCTTTTTTCACTTATATTACGCAATTTTCTTAATTTTTCCTACGCTAAGAAATGACACCCCCCTCCCCCCAAGCAAAAATCATAACTCTCTTTCTTGCTATATATACATTTGAAAAAAATTGAGTGGCTGCCAAACGCCCTCCTCCCACTTTTTTGACCTCGCGATTGCCTTGTTAAATGAAAATGCCTTCATTCATTTTAATGAAAGTTGGCGATAATAAGACTATATAAGATTTTTATGACCTCAACTCCTCCGAAAACCAAATCCTGCATTCGCCACTGCTAGGCCGATAATTTTGAAAGTGTCGAAATGTATGCTTAACATGATATAGTTGTTATCTGTTTATTATTATTTCTACAATCAGTGCGTGTTGCCCATAAAGCATAAATAAAACATCTCAAGCACCTTGAGTTATTATGTAAATATGCGCAATGTCTACGTATACGCACGCAAACATATATAGAAATGCGAGGGACGCATAGGGGGTCGGGGGCTATTTATTTGGTGAAAAGGGGATCGCTACGTGAAAAAAGTTGGGAACTACTGGTCTAGACGCTATGCGCGTAACAGAGATCCAGACACACAGACTTTCATCTTTATTATTAGTAAAGTGTACGTTGTACGAGAGTTGGAACATTAATAATGACAACTATTTATTTACACATAATACTAAAGTTTTACATTCCTTGAATCTAATTATAGTTGAGATAGTTCGAATGGAGCAGTTTACCACCGCAAGAATTCCTGGATCAGGTCTGAAGCAAATGTTACGAAGTGGTTTCATCTTAGGAATTAAGTCAAAGTCACGAAGACATAAACTTAGTGACTTTTTGTTACAAGTTACGCCTTTCTGACCTTGCAATTCCTTTTAGTGAACAGGGCAAGGCTTTGATTTTAGTAAAAAAGGGTTTTTTTTCCCCCTCTTGATTCTGCTTTTGTGACTAGCCAAACTTGTAGTTGTAATTATTGCTCTTTTTGCTTGTTTTCTTATGTTATTTAGATTTTTTTTTAATGCTGTATTTAAATTTTACGTACTCTGATCCGCGAGATTCGTCTTAACATAAGGTCGGCCCTCAGGGTCGGTGTTTTTATAATTTTTAACTTAATACCTTGTTAAAGCATTTTGAAAACTCACAAAGAAATTTTTTACTCTCATCTTCGAAGTAACTGAATACTCACACTTTCACTTGATGTCTGACGAGGATCTTGGATAAAGACAAGCTGAGCAACGATTGCGATCTATTCGGGTTATACTTAAATTAAGGAAGAAACTCATCGATTTCCCAGACAACAGTGACATCTTCATTTAGAAGGACCGAAAAGAAAGAATTATATGTTTGAGGGAACACTAAAGGCTTTCCGAACGAAAAAGGATTTTAGATATAGAGAACATTTACTACGTGAGCAGAATTGGAATTTGGATTGTTTCAACCCGATAATCTTCGACCGTTGCATTGAGCAAAAAATGATCCCACTTTCGCTCATGGTACTCATCACTAACGGATAAGAAAACTGCTTTTATTTATTTATTTATTTTTTTGCAAAAATTAATGGTTGAAGCACCAACATTCTATTGTTTGTTAAGTCATAGCAGTTTGGTCTCACGCGCAAACGTTTGCAAAAAAAAGTTATGTTTAAAATGACTACTAATGATGAAACAAAGGTTACTAAACTAAAAGTTACTACCGACCACTGGGTACTTGCTACAAATTTGAATTATCAGGTCTAGCGAACCCTATGCTACAGAACACCTAATAGAACGAGACCTCCCCCCCAAAAAAGAGAGGGGAAGAAAAAGACCCATAATCCAGTCCCCCAGCCCAAATTTCAATGTTAGACCCAGCACCATAACCCTCTCCTGGACCTGCAGTAATTTATAGTAATTTCTCATGTAAGGATACTAATTAAATATGTTTAATAAAGAAATTGACAACAACGAAGTTGTATTTTTGGAAAAGGTAAATTTTTTAGTGGATAGAGTTTGAAAAAAAAAAAAAATTAAAAGCTACCATCGCAGAAGCTGGTTGGTCCTTTCCACTGTTGCATGTGACCTTGGTCGTACCGATCACATTTTCAAGCGAAACTAGAGAACCTGAACAGCTCAAAATTTATTGGAGTTGAACGACACTCACACGAAGCACCTCTTCGGGCAGAAAGCGACAATCCAATCTACAGATTTTCTATATATTTTTTCAAAGCCACGTTTTACGTTTCAGTGAAGAAAAGATTTCCTCTCAGAATCAACTCGCAATCATGAATTACAATAATCGGGAGTAGGGGAAAAAGGACAGTTCTGCGACAGCCGGCGCAGCCCGCAGCCAGCTGCGCCGTCCATCTCCCCGATTGCGCCTCCCACTCCCCCTCCGACCTTGGGGTTGACCTTGGGGTTGACCCTCCCCACGACCGGGGCCGCCGCGAGAACCCGTAGAAGGTGACGAGGGTTTTTCCCGCGTTTTAGATATTTTTCCCGCGTTTTCGGACTTAGAATATTTTGAACTTGTTGTCATGGTATCCACAAAGTTTTTACTTTTTGGATGGCAACACTTGTTTGAGTTTCGGTTTTGGAATGGCAACACTTGTTGTCATGACAACCAGAGTTTTTAGTTTTCGGTTGGCAACACCTGTTGCTATGCTTTAACTTATGCGGTGTTTAACGTTCATGGCGCCATCTATTGAGAGGTTTATTTTTATTTTTTTATTTCTACGAATTTAATTATTTTTATTTTTACAGAGTGTTGAAGTTGGGAATCGAACACCCAAACTTTGAGTTAGCAAAAACGTATGCTAACCACTATGCTATATTTTTCATTACTCTTTCAGTCTTAATGTGAATCTGTACCATGACAACGAATATTACAATTAAATTAATTTTAAAACCATCAGTTAATTTACTCTTTAGTACTAATCATGGCATATCATTAACTGAATTTCAGCTCATAATTGAAACTATCATCATTATTATTATTATTTTTCATAATAACAAAGTTTTCACTTAAGTAAAGATTTATTTAAATACAACCCATTCGAGATTTTAGATTTATTTCAATGCTTTGTGGACTTGAAATATATTTTAAACTTTGATTTTCTTTTTCATGCATTTCAAACTTTATCCTTTTTATTTTTTCTAACTTGTTAAATTTTCTTTTTTCTTTGTCAAATTTACAAATAATTTTTCTAACTTGTAAAAATTTCGAAGAAATAATTTTCTTAACTAATTTTTTTTTTTTTTTTTGACTTTCATACAACAAAATATTTTTTCTTATTTGTTAAATTTTCTAAGAAATAATTAACTTAAATATTCTTTCATACATTTTGAACTTTAACGTTTTTTCCTGTCATTTAGCACTTTGATTTTTTTTTTCACTATTTTAGCGTTTTTCAATTATTTTCAGTCTTTAACTATTTTCTTAACTTTTTAGTCTTTAACTAATTTCAAGCATTTCAGACTTAGATTATTTTTTCGTGATTTCGATTTTTTTTTTTTAGTATATTTTAGAGTTTGATCATTTTCTCGCTTGTTTTTACTTTATCGTTTTTTTTTTTTTTTCCCGATATTTTTAAACTTAGAAATTTTTCACAAGTAGTGACAGGAATCGAACCTTCAAATTTTTCAAAACGTTATCATGTCTTCAATTTTTGCAATCATGTCAAACTTGCAATCAATTTACTCGTAGTAGTAATTAACACTTATCATTAACAAATTTTCTCAGATTTTAAAAAATCAACTTAATTAATTTTTTCCAGTAAGCAAATTGCGCACTCAAGTTACATTCCAACACTGCATATATGTTTCAAGAGTTTCATTGAATTTATCACATTCCATTTAATTAACTCTAATAATTACTTTTTCATTAATACTTAACTTAATCATTTTATCATACATTTATTCCAGTTACAAAATTATGCTTAAAAGTTATTTATTTTTCTTAGCACAAGAGATTTTAACATGTTCCTACTAAAATGCTTTTCACTCTAGTTTGAGTTTACTAAAATAGCAACTCATTTACGATTTAGATTCATTTAATCGTCTTTGATTCTTTTTTCATTGTTAATATTTTACATTATCACATACGTTATTATTTTTTTATACATTTATCCATTTAATTTTCCAAAATCTACAATCAATTTACTCTTCGTATTAATTAACACTTATCACTATCAAATATTTTCATGAATTTTAAAAATTATCTTCTTAAATAATTTTTTTACTGTAACCAAATTTCCCACTCAAGTTATATTTCATCACTACATATGCTTTTCATGAGTTTCATTTAATTTATCGCATTTCATTTAATTAACTCTAATAATTATTTTTATCATCGATATTTAAGTTAATCATATTTTCCTTTATTTATTTTTCATGCAAACACTCTTGATGGAATAAAACAAATTTTTAAACTTTCATGAATTAAATCCCCTCTGACTATTTTATTTTACTTTACCATACTTTACTATTTTACTTACTGCGTTTTACTATTTATCATTCATTACAGCTTTTCCAAAATATTACTTTACAACCAACTAATTTCATTAACAGAATTTTCATTACAATTTATAAATTTCACTTTTATTTAATTATTTTTACCTACGCTAAAATAAAACACATCACATAAAAAAGTTAAACATCAATGAAGAACCCGAGAAATGTTAAAATTATAAGTCAAGTATCAAAACTTCATGTCAGCAAATTTTAAAAATAGACTTACCGAAAAATAACTTCTACTGAAATTCATTTCAAAACTTGGAATCAATTTACTCTTAGCATTAATAAACACTTATCATTAAGAAATTTTCATGGATTTTAAAAATCAACTTATTTAATTTTTTCCAGTAAGAAAATTTCGCACTCAAGTTACATTTCATCACTTTATATGCTTTTCAAGAGTTTCATTTAATTTATCACATTTTATTTAATCAACTCTATTAATTATTTTTGATTAGTATTTAACTTAGTCATTTTATTGCATAGTGTTTTACTTTATTATTATTATTTTTTTTTTTCATACAAGCACTCTTGTTAGAATAAAACAAAATTTTCAACCTTCATGAATTAGAATCACTTTGGCTATTTCATTTTCCCAATAATATTTTACTTTAACAACTAATTTCTTTAACAAAATCGATATCATTTATTTTAGTCTTTATCCTTTTCGAACGATACATTCAAATGGACAGCTATACGTTAAATTAAGAAACTTAATCTAAATTTTGACAAATTAAGTTATAGCTAAATACTGACTAAAATTAAGTACAAAAGACTAACCTTTTTGGGGTGAAATCCCTCAAGTACCAGCTATCGCGAAGTTATTTAAAAACAGTGAATGAAATTGTAATAAGTGGATTGTTAATTATAACTCAATCTCACAAAATTACAATTACACGCATGTTTTATTTGAAATCACTGCATACGGCTGGCTGCCCATCGTCGATTTGCAGAACGCATGCCGTGATATCGCAAATCAACTCGGCTGTTGAAAAAAACTACCGTAATGCTACAGCACTTCGGATCGT
Organism: Uloborus diversus; assembly: GCF_026930045.1. Lineage (NCBI taxonomy): Eukaryota > Metazoa > Arthropoda > Arachnida > Araneae > Uloboridae > Uloborus > Uloborus diversus. The sequence continues at coordinate 97,434,426 of NC_072732.1, forward strand.
CCACACTCACCGAGACGAATTGAGAAAATGACTTTATCAATATTGCTATCTACCCCTTTACCGATAACAGATAACAAACCCCACGTGCGAGTATTATTCACCACCTGGCCTACGTCTTTCAAGTGATGTCACTGTTTCTGACCAATTAAAATTAGTTCACGTTTCTCAAATATCAAGCACATAGATCGGCAATAGCCTGATGTCTGGTTTTCCAAACAAAATTTTAGATTTTAATTCGTAGTTTCGAATTAATTTCTTTTTCATTTCAAACTTATAAAAAAAAATTTCCAGCTTGTAAGAATATTTCTTTCAAAAACAGATTTTTGATTCAAAACAGTATTTTTTCAAACTTGTAATATTTTTCTACTTAGAAAATGAAATCAAAAATTTTTGTTTTCTTTAATCATATAAAATGTTTTTTAAGAAATAATTTCTCAAACTTGTAATATTTTTCCACTAATTAAAAAAAAAAAAATCAATTTTTTTTTTTCAATCATATAAAAATAAATTTTTATTCTTACAACAATAAATTTTTCCGCAAAAATATTTTTTTCAAATCAAAATAATAATAATAATAATATTTTTGTAACATATTGTTTTTTTTTTTCCTTTCAATCTTTTTTTTTTTTTTTTCAAAAATTTTCAAACTTACAAAATAAAATTTTTTCAACTGAATCTTCAAACGAAATGATTTAATTAAATTTAAAACTCAATATCACTTTACTCTTAGTATTAATAACCAATAGCACTTAACCATTTACTCTTTGCACTCTAAGTATTAATTAACACACACGCATTACAAATAATAATAATAATGTTTAAGATACTTACAAATCATCCACTCAAGCTTTCAAATATCCATCTAGCATGTTATTGTTCATTCGTGTGAGGGAACTTGTAATAAAACTTTACTTATCAACCGAAATTATAAGCGAAAATATCACATTTTTTTAGCACTTAATATAATCCTACAATTAACAAATTGGTTTTAACTTTGAATTTAAGAAAAATAAAAACTATTACACACTTAGTAACATATCTATCGATGTATATTATTTCATGACAAATCACAAATAGGTGAGGATCTTTTATCGATCATGTGACCAACTAAGTTAAGAAAGAGCGTTCTTATCTCATATGAGAATTTATAAGTCTTTAATATTTCTCTTTAATGTAAGTGTATTGATACGTACGAGTTTGTGTATGTGAATATAACTGTGTATTGTTTTCAAACCATTGTCATGTTTAAGCTTTACGGTTCTAATTTTGACTTTCCACTTAGCATTATTTGAAGTCCTTCGCATGCATTAAACTATAGAAATATTACAAAAATTATATTTTCATTCAGTCTTAATTACAAAACCATACAATAAGATGAAGACAACACCGATAGTATAAAGATTACTTACAATAAAGTGCATATAAAAAATATATGTAAGAGTGATTTCAAAGTATAATCCATCAACCATATTCAACAACTCAATCAAAACACAAGTCTCTTTTAAAATGATAAACACAATTTATTCACACACACAGTAAAAGACAATTAAAAAAACTTTCATCCTTAAGTAAAACTCTTCAAAACTTTCAAGCGTATTTTTAACATCGATTGCATCAAATAAATCAGACACATGACATTTTAAACATGGACTATCAACATTCAAAGTAACGAAGTCACGAGTCAAGTTTTCCCAATTAACATTAAAAAGAACCCGTTCGAAAAAAGTGTCGAACTTTCGACCCCTTGTTAATGATTCACATTCATGCACTCTCATGTAAAAAATGAATCCATTTTTACAATCCACACATTCTTTTTTAGAAAGGTAGTTTATGTTGCATATGAGCTCATCAAATAGTCACTTACGTAGAGAATCAGCCAGTTTACGAACTTCTTGTGATGTATATGTGCTGATTTTATCACATCGACAATCACAGGGATATTTTTTCTCAATTTCCGAAAGGATGTACTCTTTTAGAGTATAAGTCATAAGTTTGTCTTTGACACTACGTGAGATACAAGGGGACGCGTAGCACAATTTGTCAATCTGGCTTTCCAAAAGTAGAACTCTATCAGGCATCAACTGGAACACTTCTCGTTTCAGTTTGAACAATCTTTGCACACTAACACAGATGTTACCATTCGCACTCGACTCTCCTTTTTTATAACAAAAACGAAATCACGGTCTTCGATTAATTTTTGATTTATATTTTTACGTAGGCTTGAAATAACTGATCTCCACACATCTGGTTCTAAGGAAATACCATCCATAGTTGGTCGAAAAATACCATCTTTCCCACACGTATATCTTCTAATATGCACGCGTGTACGTTTCCGAAAAGCATTCACCTAAAGTGAAAATACAATCACCCAAGTGTATCATATCATCAGGCTGTGGAGAAGCCTCAATGTTCATTTTCATGTTCGTTGCATCCCATCTGTTCATCTTCAGGCTTCAAAGTTTCAGAATGATTTTCACCAGCGTTAGTCATTCTTAACTCTCATAGGATTAGGAGTCACAATACTAAAACAACTTCCTGTGAACTTAAAAAATAAATCAAACTAGGTTTTAACACTAGCTGGTGAAGAAAAATCCTAAGTACATAGAATAAAATTTCACGATCTCTTTCAAAGCTCAGAATCACCCTGAAAATGATTCTCCAAACATCCACTATAAACCAATGAATATTCACTTTAACCAATGAGAAGTGTACATAAATCTCTTGCTACTGACGTCATAGAATATCACATGAACTTTTGAGCAGAATTGTGTTGTTTTACACAGTATTCAGATTTTTAGAAAATGCCAACACTTTGACTTCCAAATTCATCCTGACCTACTACGAGTAATTTTAAGATGGTAGCAGGTTTTCACATCACACCGAATGCCGATGACGGTTTCGCATCTCACGCATGACATGATCAATCACGTGTAATTGATCATGTCATGCGTGAGATGCGAAACCGTCATCGGCATTCGGTGTGATGTGAAAACCTGCTACCATCTTAAAATTACTCGTAGTAGGTCAGGATGAATTTGGAAGTCAAAGTGTTGGCATTTTCTAAAAATCTGAATACTGTGTAAAACAACACAATTCTGCTCAAAAGTTCATGTGATATTCTATGACGTCAGTAGCAAGAGATTTATGTACACTTCTCATTGGTTAAAGTGAATATTCATTGGTTTATAGTGGATGTTTGGAGAATCATTTTCAGGGTGATTCTGAGCTTTGAAAGAGATCGTGAAATTTTATTCTATGTACTTAGGATTTTTCTTCACCAGCTAGTGTTAAAACCTAGTTTGATTTATTTTTTAAGTTCACAGGAAGTTGTTTTAGTATTGTGACTCCTAATCCTATGAGAGTTAAGAATGACTAACGCTGGTGAAAATCATTCTGAAACTTTGAAGCCTGAAGATGAACAGATGGGATGCAACGAACATGAAAATGAACATTGAGGCTTCTCCACAGCCTGATGATATGATACACTTGGGTGATTGTATTTTCACTTTAGGTGAATGCTTTTCGGAAACGTACACGCGTGCATATTAGAAGATATACGTGTGGGAAAGATGGTATTTTTCGACCAACTATGGATGGTATTTCCTTAGAACCAGATGTGTGGAGATCAGTTATTTCAAGCCTACGTAAAAATATAAATCAAAAATTAATCGAAGACCGTGATTTCGTTTTTGTTATAAAAAAGGAGAGTCGAGTGCGAATGGTAACATCTGTGTTAGTGTGCAAAGATTGTTCAAACTGAAACGAGAAGTGTTCCAGTTGATGCCTGATAGAGTTCTACTTTTGGAAAGCCAGATTGACAAATTGTGCTACGCGTCCCCTTGTATCTCACGTAGTGTCAAAGACAAACTTATGACTTATACTCTAAAAGAGTACATCCTTTCGGAAATTGAGAAAAAATATCCCTGTGATTGTCGATGTGATAAAATCAGCACATATACATCACAAGAAGTTCGTAAACTGGCTGATTCTCTACGTAAGTGACTATTTGATGAGCTCATATGCAACATAAACTACCTTTCTAAAAAAGAATGTGTGGATTGTAAAAATGGATTCATTTTTTACATGAGAGTGCATGAATGTGAATCATTAACAAGGGGTCGAAAGTTCGACACTTTTTTCGAACGGGTTCTTTTTAATGTTAATTGGGAAAACTTGACTCGTGACTTCGTTACTTTGAATGTTGATAGTCCATGTTTAAAATGTCATGTGTCTGATTTATTTGATGCAATCGATGTTAAAAATACGCTTGAAAGTTTTGAAGAGTTTTACTTAAGGATGAAAGTTTTTTTAATTGTCTTTTACTGTGTGTGTGAATAAATTGTGTTTATCATTTTAAAAGAGACTTGTGTTTTGATTGAGTTGTTGAATATGGTTGATGGATTATACTTTGAAATCACTCTTACATATATTTTTTATATGCACTTTATTGTAAGTAATCTTTATACTATCGGTGTTGTCTTCATCTTATTGTATGGTTTTGTAATTAAGACTGAATGAAAATATAATTTTTGTAATATTTCTATAGTTTAATGCATGCGAAGGACTTCAAATAATGCTAAGTGGAAAGTCAAAATTAGAACCGTAAAGCTTAAACATGACAATGGTTTGAAAACAATACACAGTTATATTCACATACACAAACTCGTACGTATCAATACACTTACATTAAAGAGAAATATTAAAGACTTATAAATTCTCATATGAGATAAGAACGCTCTTTCTTAACTTAGTTGGTCACATGATCGATAAAAGATCCTCACCTATTTGTGATTTGTCATGAAATAATATACATCGATAGATATGTTACTAAGTGTGTAATAGTTTTTATTTTTCTTAAATTCAAAGTTAAAACCAATTTGTTAATTGTAGGATTATATTAAGTGCTAAAAAAATGTGATATTTTCGCTTATAATTTCGGTTGATAAGTAAAGTTTTATTACAAGTTCCCTCACACGAATGAACAATAACATGCTAGATGGATATTTGAAAGCTTGAGTGGATGATTTGTAAGTATCTTAAACATTATTATTATTATTTGTAATGCGTGTGTGTTAATTAATACTTAGAGTGCAAAGAGTAAATGGTTAAGTGCTATTGGTTATTAATACTAAGAGTAAAGTGATATTGAGTTTTAAATTTAATTAAATCATTTCGTTTGAAGATTCAGTTGAAAAAATTTTATTTTGTAAGTTTGAAAATTTTTGAAAAAAAAAAAAAAAAGATTGAAAGGAAAAAAAAAACAATATGTTACAAAAATATTATTATTATTATTATTTTGATTTGAAAAAAATATTTTTGCGGAAAAATTTATTGTTGTAAGAATAAAAATTTATTTTTATATGATTGAAAAAAAAAAAATTGATTTTTTTTTTTAATTAGTGGAAAAATATTACAAGTTTGAGAAATTATTTCTTAAAAAACATTTTAT